>NC_056727.1:151644662-151677162 GCF_019279795.1 Protopterus annectens | reverse complement strand
CTGAACAACTGCTATGGACAATTGTGTCTGCCCCTGTGGGCAGTGGGTCATACCCGTCAACTGAGCAGCACTGACTGACAAGAAGTAAGCCATCATAGTGTGTATTGTGTAATGGAAAACATGTGTATCACTGTGGCAAATAGGTAGTGGTAGAAGTAATGCCATTATGAAAGACACAAGGGTTCCAGAGCCCACCACTTGCAGGACACTCAAGTTATTGTGTAATGTAGCATGCTGAAATTCCATAAGTGTGTAATAGGCTTATCTGCAATCTGTCCGTATATATACCCCTGAATGTTAGGCTGTGTCCATATGTGGCACCTGTTTATGTTATAGCAAGGCAGAACAGTGCAGCTGCGCCGGAAGGAGAGTTAGAGAGTGTGGACATGATATCTGAATGTACCCTATATATATATATATATGTATATGTATATATATATATATATATATATATATATATATATATATATATATATATATATATATATATATATATATATGTATGTATATGTGTGTGTGTGTGTGTGTGTGTGTGTGTGTATATATATATATATATATATATATATATATTTATATATATATATATATATGTATGTCACATATATATATATATATATATATATATATATATATATATATATATATATATATATATATATATATATATATATATATATACACACACACATGTATACAGCTCATAATATATATATATATATATATATATATATATATATATATATATATATATATATATATATATATATATATATATATATATATATATATATATACATATATACAAACACATACATGTATATGTATATAAATACATGTCTCCCAGTTTTGCATCACAGTGCTGCATGCTGTGCGTGAGGGAACATCACACATATCAATGCACACACACACACACACACACACACACACACACACACACACATATATATATATATATATATATATATATATATATATATATACATATGTACAGCAGTGAGTGCGTGCAACATGGATGGTTATGTCACGTGTGAACCCCTTGTTGGGACCACATTGCCCTTGTCTCTGAAGGTAGGATTGGGAATTTGGGGAAGGATAGCAGGTATATTTGTGGAGGTGGGTTGGGTTGGTAGATAAAGAAGACATCCTACAGGGGCAGTATATGACACATGTGGTGGGTAAACACCTTAGATGGTGAGTGTCAGATGCAATGTGGAAGCCCCATGAGCCCCCAAATGGAAACAATGAGAACAAGGCCCCCACTCATTGCCAGTCACAACATTAGCTTCATGGACCTGAAGGTGCCTGGGCTGGAGGCTGAGCAAGAGGAGCATATGGACCCTGTGAGTGTGTACCGAGGGCCTCAAGGTGTTGTAGCACATCCGCCAAGTCTCTGTGGAGCTCCCTATGCACCAGACCCTAGACCTGACCTCGTGTGACAGGATCATGTCTGTGTGTGCCCCCTGGGGGGGACACAATCCCCTGAGGTGGTTCCACCTGAAGGTAGTGCAGGACCAGTAGATGAGGAGGTCCCACATGTGATGCGGCCTGGTAACATGGCCAGATCAGGTGGGAGATGTGGTTCTGCTGGCAACTGTTTCCTAACCATGCTATTGTGTCACTGTTGTAGAACATATGTAGATAGTTATAGTCCACACATTCCCGGATCATGTCCAACAACATGCATTGATATCCCCAATAACACATAACAACATATGTGCAGCAATCACAAAGCAAACAGACCACATGCATATATGGAACCATAGTGGCCCTTACAATGGCATGCAGGTGACATTGTCCATAACAGGCCAGCAATGATAGTGTCCCCACAGGGAACATGGCTACAAATACATAGCACAAAGTGTGGTACAATATGATATATGTCCCAATGGTAGGTATGCTGTAACCATACTTTTTGAGTTGTTTGATCAGATTGGTGTCACAGATATGGTGTGGGGGAGACAGAGATTTGTATTAAGATCTATGGTAACCTTGCTGTATGAGTCGCTCAGAACTGTTTCCATCTTTATGTCTTTCAGGCAAGATGTCACATGGCAGACTACTTGTATATTCAGCGGATGGAAATGAGGTCATCATTACACACCTGGTACAGCACTACCAGGTGTTGTTCAGCAGAGCAGCCCACGAGCAGCAGGGACGGACCACCTTGGGGAATGATCTTGTCCACAGGGTCAATAATGTCAGCCTGCATAACCAGAGTTATGAGCAGGTCCAGCATCAGTGCAGTAACCTACTTCACAATGCCCATCGGCATGCTGCTGCAGTCCAGGGGCATTACCTCACAATGGGTGGGGTCATGCCATCCATCCCCCTTGACATGTGTTGAGGAGCTCCTTTCCAGCCTAGTGGCACCTGCCCCTCCACACACACAACTGGCGGAGAGTATAGTGGAGGTGGGTGCTACCCACACACTGGCAGAGGAGCGTGCAGGTAAGGCCACAGGGCACATCAGTAGACCACTGTTACATATCTATCTGCATCTGTACAGGTAGATCATGCATATGTGAGATGACATATATATATATATATATATATATATATATATATATATATATATATATATATATGTATATATATATAGATATATACATAGATATATACATATATATATATATATATATATATATATATATATATATATATATATATATATATATATATATAGTCTGTTGCTGCATAGTAGTAATAAACAGATGTGCATAAGCTGTAGCATTGTGGACTTGTACTGTTGATGTACTGTAATGCTGTACCCACCCTGTAGCAATGCCACAGCTGTGGATACTGGCATCTCATCTCTCACACACTTTTGTTGGTCTCTCTAGTATACCTCCAAGGCAGCAGCCTGTAGCTGGTGAGTATGGTTTTTGTTCAGGCTTGCTAATACACCGGTCATGTTATAGCTATGGCATATTCCATGCACACATTTAACACACCTACCCATAATGCATGTTGTACATGTTCACATACTGCTGCTGTTAACTGCACTGCATCACAGTGGTGACCATGATGGTGTATCTGAAGGGTATGTGAGACTCCTGCAATGTAACTAACATCCTGTCATTGCAAAATGTGTCCATAGAGATGAACATAATGGTGGGACAAATGGCCTACAGTAGGGACATGTGTGAAACATCACCCTTATAGAGTGCTACAATAGTGTATATACCAGTATTACAGTGGCAATTGTTACAGATTTACACTATGGCATATCATAATACTGTGGTCTTCAGCCCTTAAAACCTGCAATGTGGTCCCAACACCCAACATGAGCAATGAGTGTGTAATATGGAATCGTAGGTTAGGGCAGCAAATATGGGGAATACATACCTTCACAAACACTGTAAGCATATGTGTGCACACACTCAAGAAAAAATATAGTGGAAGCAGCTGTTGAGGTACTGATTGCATACATTTGTCATGGAAATGCACCTTCCAGCAAGTACATGTCCCCAATGTGCAAACTTGGGAACGCATACACAAACTCACAAAGTTCTCCAATTCAGGATGGTGCTGGTAAGTTGACACATTGGTGAAGAATGGTAAATCCCGCTATGCAGCTCTGGAATAAATAAGTCCTTTCTTGTTCAAAGGTTATCCAAACAATTGCCACGTTCAAGCATCCAAATATAAATAGTGGACAAAAGGTAGAACTAAAACCAAACTGGACCAAACAGGGCCAGAAGTTTATTAAAACATTAAGCAACACAGTACAAAAATACTGCTTTTCGTCCTTTCACCATACAAAGACTTCTTCAGACAAATGGTTCTACACAAGAAACCAGCCTGTGTTATAAAGGCAATTTCAAATTCAAATTGTGCCCCTCCCCTGCTAGAATCCGAATGACCTCATTTCCTGATCACAAAGCATTTGTCATTTCCTCTTCCTAGTTATACACCCATTCAGTAATATACACAATTCACTTGCAAGAACAAAAATAAGGTTAAAACATTAAAATGAAATGAATGAGAGTACAATGGGTAAATATACACAAAAGTAAATCCCCATTTCAAGTATAAAGTCACTAAACAAATATGAGTATTATGAACTACAAGAATAACAAGTCCAAACATACACATTTAAGCATTTAAACATTATGTCATTATATAATAAAGGTAAGGGGGGGATGTTTGTGACATAATGATGACATAATGATGAACAACTCTGCTTTCTGTTGACTTCTAACAGAATTTAATACTATAATGTATGAGAACCAGTCGATCATAAAACAATAAAGGGTAAAGCTTAAAATAACCATTTTGTGACAAAATATGCTAAAAATAAAATGATAAGATAATAATATAAATGTCACAAATATATATTATGTATGTATATTGAACATTGAAAATGAAGTGCGTATTTAAACATTATATGCTCTACCATTTCTGTATGTGGCACAATGAATGTCAGAGATAAAATAGCCTATCTATTCAATGCTTTTAATTTCAAAATACTAGAAATAGAATATTTTTCATTAAGCCCTGGTACTGAGCAGGCTCTTGCAGTTGCCACAACAATTCTAGTCTCTAGAAGCAGGGCCGGTCCCCTCTATCAGTGTGAACACATTCCCCAATTGCCCTAAAGACAAAGGTATGGTTAGAAAATGTCACTGTGTGTCTAGCTAAAGCATTAGTCATGCTTCCAGTTCGCATACTGTATAGGTGTTCCTACACCCTTTCCCTCAGTCTCCTCTCAGTTTTACCAATATAGAATGAGGGGCATGCTTTACAAGTAGCTACGTATACCACATTCTTTGAATTACAGTTGAATTTACCTTTGCTGATGTATTTCCTATTTCTCAGTGTAAAATGTTTGCCTATGTCCATGTGAGTACAATACCTACACATATTGCATTTATTCATGCCTAACATAGATGGCCTACAGTTATTCATTTTGCTTGTTTGCAAGATGCTGTTTGTATTTGCTCCCTTCCTGTATACTATTTTAACTCTATTTGGTAGTGCACTTGGGAGTCTCTCTTCGTCTAATAAGAATTTTCAATTCTTGTTAATAATGTCTGAAATTTTGTAAGCATCCAGACTAAATGTTGTAATAAAGCAAAACTATTAATGTCAGCATGTTCCTCCCTATTAAGTGGTTCACTTAACGTGTCACCTCCATTAGTTGTACTACTTAAATTTTCTCCCAAAAGTGGTATGTATATATTTTTCATACGTTTCAATGATGCTTCCCTTATAAGTGCATCCACCAAGGTAGGAGGATATTTCCTCCTCAAGAACATACATCGCAACAATTCACACTCGAGGTCAAAGTCAGTTTCCCTGGACACCATTCTAGCTGCCCTCACCAGTTGGCCTTTGACAACAGCTCTCTTTTGAGTTACGGGATGGCAGCTAGAATAGTGTAAAAAGGAGTTTGAGTATGTTGGTTTCCTGTAGATCCTTGATACAAAGGTACTGGTTTCCCAGTCCTTTTCCAAGTATACATCAAGGTATGCAATTCTACTTGTATGAAAGCTGTGTGTAAACGATAAAAAGGCGGTGCTATCATTGAAATGGGCGAGTAATTCATCTGCAACTTCAGAGTTGCCCTTAAGCAATATAAAAATGTCATCCAAAAATCGAGTGTAATACCTGATGTTGCTGGCCACCTCTAAGTGGTGAAGTACATAAGTTCTCTCCCAGTGTGCCATCACCAAATTGGCCAAACTGGCCCCACAGGGAGAGCCCATAGCTACACCTATTTTCTGCACAAAATATTCCCCACCAAATGTAAAGTAGTTGTTATCCAACACAACCTCAAGTAGTTCACATAATAATGAAACCAACGCAGTTGTGGACCCCATTTCGAGTAATAACTCCCTCACCCATTCGACCCCCGTGCTTTGTGTTATCGATGAATATAAGTCCTTAACATCTATAGTTAAGAAATTTAACTCTTGGTCGAATGGAATAGAGCTAATAGATCTCAAAAATGCCCAGGAGTCCTTACATATTTGTGGGAGCTGACATACAAATTTCTTTAAATGATAATCTATAAATTTAGCTATTGGGTAAGTTATACTACCTCTAGCATCTATCAAGGCTCTCAATGGTGGGTCCGAAATAGATTTGTGAATCTTAGGGATCCCGAAAACAGTCGGGATCTTTGGAAATGCCATAAACAGAAAAATATAAGTATCTTTGTCTATTCTAGCCTCTACAAAAAGTTCCTCAATCAGTGCTCTTATCCTGTTGTATGCTACGCTCAATTCATTTTTAGAAACACTTTGATATGTATTAGTGTTGAGGATCCACTTAATCCTATTATTGTAGTCTGGTACATCAAATATAACAAGACCACCTCCCTTATCTGGTTGAACAACCCTAACATTGGTGGTCTGGATCAACTCTATACATTGTTTCTCTTCATTTGTAATGTTATTAGTAATTGAATTGTTACTAGGTTGCACATTATTCAAACAGTTAAAAATATCCCATTCGCATATTTTCTCAAACAAAGCTAATGATGTGTGCATTGGCGGACAAAAGGAACTAGACACATAAAGTGGATCAGGTGCTCCTTGTGAGATTTTACTAGGACCAAATAAGAAATGCAAGTTGAGTCTTCTCATAAATAACTTTAAGTCCACCATAGTGTGTGCAATACTAGCTCTTGTAGCAGGTATAAATGTTTGACCCTTCACAAGAAAATCAGCCATTATTTTGTCAACCTGAATGGTGGAAAAATTATAAATACAAAAGTCACCTTCTGAATTCTTGACAATTTCAGGTACTGGAACCGGTCCTGGATCAGGGTCAATGTCATTGGCATCTGTTAAAGATGGAAAAATTATTTCTTCCATGAGTTTGCATAATTCACCTGTTGACCCCGCCTCAAATTGTAGTTCGAGGCAGGCATTGGAAAATTTTGCCCCTTCTCCTTAGTCCCTCTATTCCGGTTCCTGGTATCCAATGAAGGAATTGCCTGGTTGCCCTGAGTATGCTCACCTGCTACCTCATTGTTCTCATTAAGGTTCACGTCACCCCCTTCGGTGTTATCATGTCGGTTCTCCATAGAATTGTCATTCCCCGATTGAGATTTGGGGAGGGGGGATAAGCTGTATTCAAACGGTAAGCTTCTTTGTCTCTGTTTAGTTTCTTAATTTTGATAGATTTAAGTTTGACAAGATGCTGGTCAATGCTAGTAAAACAGCGCTCATAATCAAATTTATATCTAGAAAAATCCAAACTTGACTTTAGCTTTGAGTCTAATGCATTGAGTTCTTGCACTAATGAATCAGCCCATGACTGATAATGTTTAGATATTAAAGTCATTAGCTCAAAGCCATGTTTATCAAACAAAGAGATAAGGTTCTTATGAAGGTCAGACCCCCCACAAGGCCAGTTGGATACTGCCATGATCTCAGTCCTTTTGGGACAATTCTCTCACTGAGACATTCCTTAAAGTAAGCAAGTTCAACTTGTAGTTTCTTATATTTGTAAAGTTTGGCATCAAATTCTTTCAATAAGTTAGTTACTAGTTGCCCCTCAGGTTCATTAGTTTGAAGGCGTTGGTCATTGGTGTCATTAGTGAAAGACACTACAGTTCCTAACCACTCATCAAGGTTTAATGCAATAGGTTGCCTCATGTGGTGCTGTTCATCACCAGTTCTTTGGATATTATTTCCGTCTAAATGTTGCATCCCAGACCCCTCAAATGGGGTTGAGTGAATAGACATGTCCAGGTTAGGGTCATTCATTGACAGGTCTATATTTTGGGTAAGGGGATTTGGGGGGTTTAAAAGTTCACTAGTAATACGAGGGCCATTATTAGTAGTAGAAAGCCCTCTTAACCCCTTGTCAGATAAAGTATCGACCCTCTCAGTTAATAGTTCTACCTTTTTAGTTAATTTCTCCATCAAAGTAAACAGTACCTGTAAGTTGTTAGAGTTGTCATTATTCGGTTGACTTCCCTGCACCACTTCTGAATCCATGACAAACAGAAAACTTGGGAACGCATACACAAACTCACAAAGTTCTCCAATTCAGGATGGTGCTGGTAAGTTGACACACACTGGTGAAGAATTATAATGACATAATGTTTAAATGCTTAAATGTGTATGTTTGGACTTGTTATTCTTGTAGTTCATAAAACTCATATTTGTTTAGTGACTTTATACTTGAAATGGGGATTTACTTTTGTGTATTTTTACCCATTGTACTCTCATTCATTTCATTTTAATGTTTTAACCTTATTCTTGTTCTTGCAAGTGAATTGTGTATATTACTGAATGGGTGTATAACTAGGAAGAGGAAATGACAAATGCTTTGTGATCAGGAAATGAGGTCATTCGGATTCTAGCAGGGAGGGCACAATTTGAATTTGAAATTGCCTTTATAACACAGGCTGGTTTCTTGTGTAGAACCATTTGTCTGAAGAAGTCTTTGTATGGTGAAAGGACGAAAAGCAGTATTTTTGTACCGTGTTGCTTAATGTTTTAATAAACTTCTGGCCCTGTTTGGTCCAGTTTGGTTTTAGTTCTACCTTTGTCCACTATTTATATTTGGATGCTTGAACGTGGCAATTGTTTGGATAACCTTTGAACAAGAAAGGACTTATTTATTCCAGAGCTGCATAGCGGGATTTACCATTCTTCACCAGTGTGTGTCAACTTACCAGCACCATCCTGAATTGGAGAACTTTGTGAGTACATGTCCCCAATGTCACAGCAAGTATTGGTCTGCTGTCCAAGATGTTTGGCCTTCAAATGTGCACACTTACCTGCAACAGAGGCAGCTGTGGCTTGCACACAACTTACATGATGACATGGTATGGGCCCCATACCCAACAGGTAGCACTCATGAGCTGGACATGTAGCCATACCTCACCATTACATACACCATGGCAAACAGTGCAGTCATTTATGTGGCAAGGATGTATGAGACAGAAATGATGTAGAAAATAAACAGATGGCCATCCAAGACAGATGATGTCACATGTGGCAAACTGGTCATGCGGGCTGCCTAGTAACATGCCACAATGCTGAGGGGGTTGCAGGAATGTCTAGGAAGTACTGGCTGTGCAGTACTCATGTCAGAAATTGCCTGGACTCTGCAAACTTGTGGCCTATGGGTTAGGGTAATCAGATGTGACAGTTGTGCCACAGGAAACATCAGCCAGGCCTCTCTATAGGTAGTGTATACATAACAGAAGAGATCCCAAAAGTCAGGCATTGCAATGTGTACTGGTGTACCATGACCACATTGGAAACTACAGACAGTATCACGTAAGATACATGTGCTGCACAACCAATGCCTCACCCCAACTCAGGCCCACCATTCCCATCTGTTCCATGCCAGTGCCAGTGTACACCTGTATGTTTGCCATTCATTAGGCGAGACTAGGCTAATACACGTGGTGTTCAGTGTTTGGGACACTGCAAACTGACACACATGTGTAGGCCATAGTTGTCAAGCATCTGCAAAAAGGCTGAAGGCGGGGAGGGGGTCACACCAGTACACTGTAGCAGGGATCCAAAGGATGCTATGAATGGCTGTATCTGCACACAGTCAGGGTCAGGAACTGCGGCAGACATAACACTGACTCCACAGCAATAGTGACAGCAGTGTGTGTGTGAACTCCAAGGGATGTGCACATGAGTTGGGGGACACGTGTAGGGCAGACTAACCATATACTAGCAAATGCAGATGACCCATGCTAGTATACCCCTGCCAGGAATAGTGACTGCTGTAGGACACATAACAGTAGGTGCAACAAACTGTCATGATAAGGATGTGCACAAATATGCACCCACGAAGTGTATACATCTCAGTCACCATCAGCACAGCTAACACATTTGTTAGACACTGCATTTGATTGTACAGGACATATGTCACATATCAGGCTCATGTAATGTTAACATATGCAGCAATGTGGTCCCATGGCATATCAAGAAAGAGGGTGTCATGTCAATAAGGGTGTGTACACTCCCCATAGCCACTATAAGGTTTGACGGTTGTCAGTGTAATAGTATTGTATTGGTCATAAATGCACCGCTGATGATGACATCTGTAAATCAGACATCAGGCATTCACAAATGACATCTGTCCACATATCATCCCAGGTATGTGTTGGGCAAACACATAGGGACTGTGAGCATTAGAGCAGACATAACTGACACAGTCATACACATTCAGCAATGGTGTGTACACTTGTGAGGTAAGGTGCACAGCACATGGCAGGGTGCAGAACAGGTGCACAGCGATACTGTGTACATGGGTGCAGTGTTTTCCAGAGGAAGGGGCATCACCTACTAACACAGCCCATGCATCACACACATGTATACTGTTGCTAGCATGGATTGACTATAGCTGCACTTCATGCTCTTGAGTACCATATGTTATGCATGTTGAAAGTTGGGTAATGGGAGTTCAGTGTATACTATTTTTGTGCAACCTCACCTGTAGGTGTGTGAGGGGTGGGTGGGGGTTATTTTGTCTCTACGTACAATCTGGTGGAGTGGAGAGGGGTTGATGCATGCATGATGTGTGTGCATGTGGGTGTGTGATTGTGTGGGTGTCCATGTATGCACGTGTGATTGTAAGGTTGTTTATACGTCAGTACTTCCCTTTGGAATCATGCACTACATGGACATGGACTGAGACATGAGACACGAGGAATACTTGTCTGATATGTAATCTCAGGACAGCTGATAGTATAAAAATAAATGTAAAAATGGCCTCCTAACAAGGCAAAGCTGGAGCTTCCAAAAATAATATAATAGCAGCAACAAAGCGAAATGTTCACAGCAACCACGGCTTAAAAATCCACTATTTATTTGCAGCAAACAGACAGTAAGCGCTTTCAAACTCACAGTTCTTCTTCAGATTATTTGCAGCAAACAGACAGTAAGCACTTTCAAACTCACAGTTCTTCTTCAGACCATTAGTCTGAGGAAGAACTGTGAGTTTGAAAGCGCTTAGTGTCCATTTGCTGCAAATAAACAGTGAATTTTTAAACCATTGTTGCTGTGAACTTTTCATTTTGTTACAGCTGATAGTATAATAAGGTCTGTAGCATGGAACATGCATTGGGAGGGAAACTAGACACCAGGTATACTGTTAAAATTGCAATCAGCAGAAAGGTAAAAGACTACCCACGTATGCAGCAGTACAGATGCATTGGGGAATTACTAGACAACACCAGGAAGTGTATCCATATATTACTGTTGTCCACATAATATCTTGCATCTACTGAGCAATAGTTACGTATGACACTCCAGTGCGTGACGTTATTGAGTGATCGTAGTAGCCCCTAACATATGGGGGCCATGCTCATGATGTCCGGACATACCCTGGGTGAACACTGGATGACAGCAGTGAGTCCTTGTAAAACCTACTCCAATCAAGTCAAAGAGGTAATGGAGTAACAGGTAATGTTTGGTGATCAGTTGTCTAGGCAATAAGAAGAATGATACATTAATGATTGGTATTAATGAGTGTATGTTTCCAAGTGTGATGCAGGATGGGAAACTTACGTGAACAAACTAGGGAGAGTCTGTAAAAATAGGGACAGGTAGGTATTGTGGTGGAATGTCAGGGTGTGTGTGTGTGTGTGTGTGTGTGTGTGTGTGTGTGTGTGTGTGTGTGTGTGTGTGTGTGTGTGTGTATGTGTGTACTGTTAAGCAATGCCATACAGGTTTTAAAGTGCATTTCTTGTTTTTCCCTCACAGGTGGCGAGATGGATCAGGGTCCCTCCTGCATGCAATCTGATGTTGCTGTCCATACAGACACTGAAAATGATGATAGGTGTGTTGAGGCACAGGCAAGGTTGTCAGAGGCTGAAACTTCGCCATTGTTTGACATCCCCCTGTTATCCACCCCAACCTCGCACACAGTCACAGTGCCTATAGATACCCCATCACCAGTGGCCATGGCGGAGGGACTTTTGGTGGTTGGTGGCAGTGCACAGGAGAGTATGGTATCTATGGCTGCTGTGTCTGGACACTGCAGGCATAGTTGGGCACCACATAGGCAGATGTACCGGGGTGCTCGTGGGAGGACCACTGGTCTTCGTTCCCCTGGCAGAAGTGCCACATCTGGTACCACCAGATGCAAGTTTCAGGCTGTCATGGGGGTGCAGGCACGTATGGAACTGCACACCAGACAGGGACTGAGGCTGCAGAGGGCTGCTTTTTCATCTGTAAGTGACAACATCCATGATCCTGCAGGTGCCCTCTGTGATTATACAGAGGACATGGATAGAAGGTTGGGTGAGATGGTGGGCCTCATCGACTGTGGATTGTCCGTGCTAGAGCATTTAGTGGGAGTGGGGCAATGGCTGCATGGACGTAGGCCAGCAACACCAACATCTGGTGGTCAACGTGTACATGCAAGGACACCAAGCCACTCCTGTAGTGGCAGCACCAGCCCCAGCACTGCAGGGAGGAGTGCTGTCCACACCACAGCAGACCACTTGCACATGGCCCTAACCAGTCCCAAGAGAGACCTGGTTCCATTAGAAATATGTCATCATCAGGGAAGAATAGCATATTGAGGCCTGTAACTGCATGTGCCCATGGAACCCCTGCCAGGCACAGTCCGTGTGTCCATGGCCAGAGGTGGTGAACTGCACACCCTGCCAGGTATGGTCTGCAGCTGTCCAAGAAACACCTGTATAGGTTCATAGGTTTATACTAGGCTATCTGCCCTAAGGCATTTATAAGCTTAGCCCAGAGTTTTTGTGGCTTACGCCACCCCTTATGTTAAAAAATACTGTGCCCATTAGTTTGTTGTGCCTCTGTCCAGCAGTGACACAGAGATGATTCCTGGGGTAAACCTACGATCTCCCATCCACCGGTCAAGATTTCTCTTGAACAGAGCCAGCGAGGTGCTTTGCCTCACATGGACCGGGATTTTATTCCACAACATAGGGAGTCTCTGGGTGACAAATCTATCCCTCCAGCATGTCCTATTTATATCCATGCTAAGGTTTAAGTCACTTGCTCTAGTGGATCTGGTAGATTTGGATTTTTTGAGATGGAGCATGTCCATTAATTTCGGGTTGGACATGGCCTTGTATGTCAGGCACAGGTCACCTCTGAGCAGACGGTATGCGACTGAATAGAGCTGGAGTTTCTTCAGTCTGGCAGCATATGACAGATTTTGGAGTCCCTTTATCCTTTTGGTGAGGAACTTTTGGGGTCTCTCCAATTGCTGCAGATGTCGGGTGAGATACATCCCGAATGGGGCATTGTACTCGATCATTGGTCTGATAAGTGAAGAGTACAGGGGAACAATGACCTCACCTGATCTGGATGTGAATCCCTTCATGATCAGGTGGGCAATGTAGAAGGTTTTTCTAACCATTTTAGCAATGTGAGTGTCAAAAGAAAGGCCACTGTCAACCTGGGTCCCCAGGTCCGTGATAACCTCTTCTGTGCTTAGTGGATTGCCACCTATATGGTAGCTTGGGGTTACCTTGTTTTTCCCGAAGGGTATGACTATACATTTTTTGGCATTTAACTTCAGGCCATGGCTCCGGCACCAGCTATCAGTTTCCGTGTGACTCTTCTGAAGGATATCTGTGTCCGATGTACTTTCCACTATGGCTCCCAGTTTGCAGTCATCTGCAAACTTTGTCAGCCATAGTCCTCCTATGTTAGCCTGTACTTCTGAGAAGTAGATGCCGAACAACAGGGGGCCAAGGACTGAGCCCTGTGGGACACCACTTGTGACCGGCTTGGAGTCTGACATGGCGCCAGCTACTCTAACGCTCTGGGTTCTGTCCTTTAGCCAGTTTGCAACCCATCTTGTGACATATGGGTTTACATTTAAGCTGGTAAGTTTCTCTATAATACCCGAGTGGGGTATTGGGTTGAAAGCTTTTGCAAGGTCAAGGTAGGCTGTATGCACTGCCTTTCCCTCATCAATGGCCTTGGTGACTGTTTCGAAGAAGTCGACCAAGTTCAAAAGGCATGATCTGCCCTTGACAAAGCCAAACTGGGTTGGGTCCAATGTCTGCAAGTCCCCTATGTCTTTGTTTATGAGTTCCATTATGATCCTCTCCATAGCTTTGCAGACCAGGCTTGTTAAGCTTATGGGGCGGTAATTACCAGGGTCCGTGAGGCACCGCCTTTGTGGAGTGGAACCACAGTTGCCGTACGCCACTCCTTGGGCATGTATCCTGTGGTAAGGCTAAGATTAAACAGCTGCCTTATGTGCGGGTTTAGTTCCTCATTGAGTTCGTAGCACACAGCCGGGGACACCATCCGGTCCCATTGATGCTGTGTTTTTAGCTTTAGAGAGAGCAGCTTTCACCTGCGCATTGGAGATGTCTGGGAGGCTGCACTCCGCTGGGATAGTTATCTCTCCTTTTGGGGAGAGGGGTGAAGTTTGCACTGAACCTGTCTGCCAGTATATTGGCAATGTCTGTGGGTTCACTGAGTTTGTAGCATTTTGGACTAATTCTGAGCATATCTGGGAGTTTCCACCCAGGTTTCTAACATAGCTGAAGAAGGCCTTATGATTGTCTTTTGAATCTATGGCAATTTTCTCTCAAAGTTGGCCTTGGATGATTTTATGAGTGCTCGTATTTTTTACTAATAATGATCAAAGGTGTCTTCTCTTTTATGGATTTTTCTCTATCATGTAACAGCTTTCTCCTCTTATTGTAAAGTTTGTTTATGGCTGGGGTCCACCAGACTGGATGTTTGCCCTTGGTGGAAAGAGTCTTGGTTTTATTAGGGATTGCCTGATCCATGCAGTCCTGGAGGTGTTCGTAGAAGGCATTTGTAAGGGCTTCCGCAGCTTGGGTTGTGGTTTCCACTGGCTCGGGGGCCTTGAAGGATACCACACCAGTCTTGTGTAGTGTTAAGTTTGCTTTAGAGAAGTTCTTCACTGTGGTCTTTTTTGTTTGGGGTGGGGGTGGGATGTGGATATCCAGTGAGATTAGTTTATGATCTGATCTCACCAATGAGGGATATACTTCCGGTGTGGAGCATTTTGTCCCCATGTTTGTGATGATGAGATCTAGTATATTTTCTCCTCTTGTGGGAACGGTGACTAGTTGTTCCATGGCATTTGAATTTATGAACTCCAGGAACCTTTGGGCTAGAAAGTTTGGGATTGAGTAGTGTTCCCAGTCTATATTCGGGTAGTTGAAGTCACCCAATATAATGGTGTTTGGAGATACTTTTATACCCTCCAGTGTCTTCAGGAAGGCTGTCTGTGGTTCCTGAGTTTGAGAGGGTGGCCTGTAGCATGCTACAAATTGTAGAGCAGTTTTGCCTATGGTTAATTGCACCTGGATAGTTTCCGATGCTTCGTGCGTTGCCACCAACCTGGAGGTGTGGGTATCCTTGATGAATATGGATACACCCCCTCCTTTTGTGGTGTGGTCTGGGTTTTGGGGCTGGAACGCATGATATGAGGTAAAACCTGATAGTGCCGGGGTGCTCTCAGGAGCCTTGAACCAGGTTTCAGTCACAGCACAGACATCGATGTTCTCCATACTGAGAAGGGCCTCGAGTGCGTGTATTTTGAGATTTAGACTTCTGGCATTGAGCAGCATTACCCTTAGTTTCTTCCCATTTTTGTTTTCTAGGGTGGTAGGTTTAGAATTTGAGCCTTGCCTAAAAATGGCACTATGGGGGTGGCAAGAGCCTTAGCCAATGTCCGGAATCCCTGTATAGGGCAGCCACATGGCAAACTGTGTGCTTGCATACCCAAACACTATACAAACACACCTAGGGCAACCCCATACCTACACACACCACATCACCATGCCCATATCAGTAACTTACACCCCTCACTCACACACATGGTGTCAAATGTATGACCCATGCTAGGTCTCTAAAAAACAACAACACACCATGTGCATATGATGATACCTGTGCCACATCCCTGTCATCCATAACATCAATGCAGGGACAGGCTAATATAGTTCTGACACACACAGTGACTGTATTACAGTGTACCAATGTATTGCTGTATAACATGTTGTCAGCAGTAATGTATAATGCTTATGTCAGGTAGTGTAGCTGTCGAGCCATGATGCATTATAGCTGTTAGTAACACCGAGTTATCTTGGTCTCCACAATGTTATCCATTTCTGTTGTAGGTGTACATGTGTCAGTAGGAGGATGGTCTGCTGTCGTACCTCACAAGGGGTGTGGCGCTGTAGTGACACCATGGCTGTGCCATATTCTGGGTACAGTTGAACACATGTCACAGGTCTGTATAACAGTTACTGCTTGTGCCACATGGACAGATGATCCCCTGGGACATGTATATTCAGCAACCTGAAGTACATCCTTGCACATACATGCACACTCTTACTTGGCAACACTGGAACTAGACCCCTACCTAGGTATGTAGTGCTACTAATGTGTGTGGCTTTAATTGCACACACCACACAGCATTTAAGATGAGGTGTGTTCCAGGTTACATGTTACATTCAGAATTTTCCCAGGCATGTACAGTATGGTAATGGGGGATTTAATGGTTGGATATGGACAATACATAGTGTGGCATACTATCATATACACATTAACAAACACATAACAGGCAGACACACATCCAAGAGACCTGAGCCTATCAGTGCTAACTAACTTGTCAGTGTGTTCAATGTGTTACAGGTAGGCTGCACACAGCACATGCATAACTGGGCTCGATTGTGTTATCAGTTACCTGTATGGTTGATGGTGACAGTGGTCACTATACAGTGGTACATGGGACATGTACCGGGGGTGCCATGATGTAATGACAGTATACCCAGCACGCACACCCCACTGTGGATATTGTACACACTGGAACCCATGATAACACTCTGACATACCCACCATCACACATTGACCAGGACTGCAATACAACCCCTTGTCCATCCCAAGAGTGGTACTACAGGGATATGCATCTAATGCAAATGCCACAGGCATAGTAAGGTGATGCATTGCCATGCCTCTCCTATGGCAGCAACATCACTATCTGTAATACTGTGTGGCAATGTGTATTGTAATAGCAGTATGTGGCCTCGGAATGCTGTACCCTACATATATACACACAAGCACACATATACACACACTTGCCAGAACTCAGTGGGTATCCCATGCCTATCAACCCATTTATACAACAGTGTTGTGCTGGACTTAAGGACAGAAAAAAATGTCATCTGCTTTTACTGTATTTGTGTTTTCTCCTACTTTATTTTGCTTTTGCTTCTTCTTAAAAGTACTCAATTTTATTTATTCTGCTGCACTTATTGCTGCTTGGTAGTAGCCTGATTAAATTGTAACTGTTAATCTAAGTCTTTTAGTTTAAGCACTTGGGCTTCATACTGGTTGCTTTACATTAAGAAGGTTTGTGGTCTGCACTGTTGTGGCAGGACAGGTAGCTTACATCCTTCTAAGCTGGGAATTGCTGATTGAAGCTCAGTGTCTGTTATTCTAAAAGTGTATTAGTTCTGGTCACATGGGCTTTAGGCCAGTTATTCTACATTCCAGCAACTCCACCCAAGGTACGCGCACGCCGGACAACGTGCACGGCTCCAAAACCAAGTAAACATACAAAAACCATGAGCCAGCACGTACGGTTCCATCGAAACCAACTTTATTGAAATCTAGATTCCTTAAATAAAAGAATCTGAAGACTAAACAGCATACCGGTTTCGGCCATAACCTGGCCTTTATCAATGCAGTTCAAAACATAATTAGGAAACCCGACCCCTGGTGGTCCATGCTTATATACTCAATATTTAAAGTGATACAAATTCCTATTTAATAATAAGCACCATACATTGAAACATTGCACATAAATCACAACATGTGACAAAAAAAAAATATATATTGTGATAAACATTATGTTTTGAACTGCATTGATAAAGGCCAGGTTATGGCCGAAACCGGTATGCTGTTTAGTCTTCAGATTCTTTTATTTAAGGAATCTAGATTTCAATAAAGTTGGTTTCGATGGAACCGTACGTGCTGGCTCATGGTTTTTGTACAGTTATTCTACATTAACAAGGTTTGTGGTCAGCACTCTTGTGGGAGGAGAGGCTGGATTCTGCCCTTCTGAGCTGGGAATTTCTGGTCTTAGGCTTATTGTGCCTACTTATTCAAATGGTTTATTTCTGAAATTGGTGTGACTTGTTGCTGTAGCATAGAACCAGATTCAGGCCTGCTTAATCTAGCTTTGTTTGTATAACTTGAGCACTGATCCAGGCCATCTTTTTTGGAGAAGGTTCCCCTGCACCCTAGTAGCAGGAGTGTGCAGTTAGAACTTGTCTGATTGGAGACTGCTGGAACAGGGCTCAGTTTTGAGTTTTTCTGGTTAACTGGGTAACTTGTTTGAATCAGATTGTTCATTTTCTATTGTTTATATATATATATATATATATATATATATATATATATATATATATATATATATATATATATATAAATTGCACTTTATTCATCTGCCTTTACTGTATTTGTGTTTCTTCCTACTTTATTACTTAGGGCATTGACTACAACTCTAAAATGAGATATATAACAATAAGCATCATTTTATGCGCAATTAAAGTGTTTTTTTGATTGTATCTGCTTTATTTTCTGAAAAAAATATATATACTTGTTTCATACCTTTCTAAGCTAGTATACTCCAGTTTTCAGGTTAGTGTTGAATTCAGGGCTGTGTTACAAATATCTGTGTTTGTCCATACCTTACTTGGATAGAAGGAAATTTCTCTGTTCGCTTGTGAGAGAGGGGAGCTTTGAGCAGCTATCTGTCCCTGAAGGAGTGGTTTCAGCCCAGAAAGTAGTAGTTTATTGGCCATTTTGGGCTAATTTTTATCTCTTTCATTTCCCTGCTATAAAAAAATGCATTTGCTCGGTTTTGCATGCCGGGCAGTGCCAGTTAGCTAGGGTATAAATATTCCCGGCTCCACAAAGTCTCCTCTTCAATTTTTCCCTTGGAACTAGACAAACTTTCAACTTAAGCACTCAAGCCATTCATTTCTCAGCCCAACACTTGCTCAAAACTCATAGCAAGCACTTATAAACCCTAGCACTACAGAAGGATAAGGTTCTCTATTCGACCCTACCAGCCGTTCATTGAAACAGTTTACTGTACCTATCCAGACATGTCCAAAGGGCACTTTCAGGTGTACTCTTCAGTCCAACTGGTGAATCTGGGCATTCTGAGGCAATGTTACAACTGCCTCATGTACACAAACAACCCTCTCCTCCTACCACCAAACACTAATACATGCGAGAGATGCAATTATACAGCCAAACTGGAGGCTAAGCTCTCTCAACCCAAGACTGGATCAGACAGTCAAGAGGAGAAGGGAAATACTGGCATCACACCACCAGTCTCACATAGACCCATTAAAATAGCACCGGCAAAAACACATGTAAATACATGAAAACATACTTGGTGGCTCTATATAAAAATCTGCAAAATCAACAGAGCCCTCCAAAGCAGACATCCAAGCAACCTCTACCCCCCCAACACAAACCATGAAATACATACTTCACAAAAACAGTGTGCCACGCAATCACATACCTCAAGGCAAAATAACATACCCAACATACTAGTAATAGGTGACTCTGTAGTCAGGCACACTGATGTCCCACTCACTAGGCTGAGTAAGGAGAAGGTTACTGTTAGCTGCCTGTCGGGTGCCAGGATCCACCACATAACACAAGCACTCAGGTCACTCCAGAACAAGTACAAATACGACTCTGTTATTGTCCATGTTAGTGTAAATGACCTGAGCTGTACCTTCCTGGACTACATGAAACGAGACATGGAAGAGCTCTCTGATCACGTAGGCCAGGCCTGTATGACCCTGAGTAGCATTCTTCCCTCACCAAGAATGATACCACGATATAAAGAAAAAAATATCAATTTCAACAATTGGCTAGGTTTCTGGTGTCATTCAAAGGGGATCCAGTGTCTGTCTGCCTGGGATAACATGCTCAACAAGCCACGCTGCTTCACTAAAGATGGCTTGCATCTGTTACCCTTAGGCTTTCAAATACTGGCCAAGGCTCTTGCCACCCCCATAGTGCCATTTTTAGGCAAGGCTCAAAAGACAAACCCACCACCATAAATAGCACAAGTAACAAAAATCTAAGGGTAATATGCCAGAAGTCTAAACCTCAAAATGCACACACTCGAGGCACTCCTCAGTATGAAGAAAATCAATATATGTGCAGTAACAGAAACCTGGTTTAAGGCTCCAGAGAACACCCCAGCACTACCAGGCTACAACTCATACCATACATTTCGGGCACAGAACATGGACCAAAATACAAAAGGTGAGGGAGTATCTGTATTTATCAAGTATACCCGCACCTACAGGTTAGTAGCACAGCACGATGCTTCAGAGATTATCCATGTGCAACTAACAATGAGCAAAATTGCAATTCAAATTGTAGCTTGCTACAGATCACCCACCATGTCCCAGGACCCCCATTCCACATTTCTGGAAAGACTGGGTAACATAAAGGTCCTACCAAACACCCTAATATTGGGTGATTTCCACTACCCAAACATTAACTGGGAGAACTACTCAAGTACTAACTCCCTTGCCCAATATTTCCTAGAATTTATAAACTCAAATACCCTGGAACAACTGGTCAACATTCCCATCAGAGGTGACAACATATTGGACCTGGTCATCGTCAACATGGGCGACCGGTGTTCCACACTGGAGGTCAACCCCTCGCTGGTTAGATCTGACCATAAACAAATGACTTTGAATATCCACATTCCTCCCCAGCCCCAAACAAGGAAACCACCGTGAAAAACTTTCAAAAGCAAACTTCACATTACTTAAGACAGAGGTGGAAAGTTTCAAAGCCCCCATGCAAAGGATAATGCTGTTCAAGCTGCAAAATCCTGTACTAATACATTCTACGGGCACCTACAAGAATGCATGGATCATACTATCCCAAGCAAAACCAAGACTCACTCCACTAAGAAAAGGAAACCAGTCTGGTGGACCCCTTCCATAAACAAGCTATACAATAGAAGGAGGAAACTAATACATAAAAGAGTAAAATCCCAAGAAGGGAAGACATCCCTGATCAGTATCAGCAAGAAACTATGATCTCTCATAAAATCATCCAAGGCGAGCTTTGAAAGAAAACTTGCCAAGGACTCCAAAGATAACCACAAGGCAGTCTTTAACTATGTCAAGAATCTAAGTGCCAATGCTCAGATCTGCTTGGAGTTAGTGCAGAATGGCACAAAATACACTGAACCAGCCAATATTGCCAATATCCTGGCAGACAGGTTCAGTGCAAACTTCACTCCTCTTTCACCTCCAAAAAGGCCCCTAACCATACCAGAAGAATGTAGAGCCCCTGAAATCGCAGACACTCAGGTTAAAATAGCCCTCTCCAAAGACAAAAACACAGCATCAATGGGACCGAACAGTGTTCAGTCTGTGTCTTACATAATCTCAAAGATGAACTCACCCCTCACCTAAATGCACTGTTCAAACTCGGCCTCCCCACAGGCTACGTACCCAAAGAGGGATGCACAGCAATGGTTATTCCACTCCACAAAGGTGGAGCCACAACACTAGCTTGTTCTGCAAGGCTATGGAGTGCATCATCATGGAACTTATTAACAGAGACATTGGGAACCTCCAAACACTGGACGCTACCCAGTTCACCTTTGTTAAGGGCAGATCATGCCTCCTAAACCTGGTGGACTTCTTTGAGACAGTTACCAAGGCTATAGATGAGGGAAAGGTGGTACACACAGCCTACCTAAACCTTGCAAAGGCGTTCGGCACCATTACCCATTCTGGCATTATAGACAAGCTCACCAGCCTGAACATAAACCCGTATGCCACAAGATGGGTTGCCAATTGGCTCATGGACAGAACCCAAATGGTGAGAGTTGCAGGAGCTTGGTCTGACTCTAAACCAGTTACAAGTGGCATTCCCCAGGACTCAGTCCTAGAACCCCTCCTGTTCGGCATATACTTCTCAGAAGTACCGACAAGCACAGGAGGACTATGGCTGACCATGTTCGCAGATGACTGCAAACTAGGGGCTATAATTGACTCACCGGCTGACACAGACATCCTCCAAAAGGGTCTCAGTGAGACGGATACCTGGTGTCAAAATCATGGCCTCAAGCTAAATGCCAAAAAGTGCATAGTTATTCCGTTTGGGAATAACAACGTACCCACAAACTACCACATAGGTGGTAGTCCCCTAAATACAGAAAACATAATAAGGGATCTGGGGATCCAAGTAGATAGTAATCTCTCCTTTGGTAATCACATTGCAAATGTGTAACCAAAAAACGGAGGATGCAGAACAAACCAGTAAGCAGAAACAAAGCACCCTGAACCACTGCTAGGTAGGCAAACAAATTTATTAAGCCGAACAGTTCACTCGAAAAAATAACGCTGAATCAAATCACCATACGTTTTCGTCCACAACTTCATCAGATTACACTAATACATTCAGTTAACTGCTTTTATATACTCATCCAAATTTTAAAAAACAGCCAGTAAAAACAATCATTGTACATAGAAGTGCATTGAGTTACTGCCCTCTACTGACAAGGAGGATTATTACACATTAAAGTCACAATTTTGCTGATCTCATTTTTAATACAGGGCAAGTGAGATCATGTCATTTAAACCAGGGAATTTACTGGCCTCCAACACCACTTGCCAGTATAATTCCTGTATTCAACTAAAGTCTCACATACCCCTGGGGTCCTTTGGCACAACCTCTAATATAAAAACTGAAATTCAGCTTCAGGACAAGTTTTGTGTGTTTGTACAGAGAATTTGTTTCACATTTTATCGAATATCATAGGTGTGCTCATAAATTCTCTGCTTAACCTTTCTTTCACTCTTGCCAATGTAAAAGCATTACATTTTTACATAACCCAACATAAATAATCCTTTGTGTTACAATTAAAAGTTTTAAAGTTAAAATTTTGTTATTTCTGGCAGATAAAGTAATGGTATCCCCAGTAATCAAATAAGAACAATAATTACAAGCACCACATTTAAATACACCAGCTTTTTGTTTGTACCTGCTAACCTTGAATTCCCTTTACTACCTCTTTCAAAATATCCTTCAGGGTGTTCCTTTCCTATAAATATGTTTTATTTCACCCTGGAAAATGTGATTTAAGTCAGAAACTTTAGAAAAGTTAATCCACTCCTTGTCAAAATTCTTTTGATCACACCAGCTTGTCCATCATATGTGGTAATGATACCTGATCGAATTCATTATTTAACCCATCTACTTTCTTGTTTGTGACTTGTTGAGTTGCAACATCTTCAATTTTACCCAATACAGGGCAAACCTTCCTTCCTCCCATCACTGACTTCTTTGGAAACTCTATCAATGAGCTCTTCGGGTAGCCTCTATTCAGGAACATGTTTCTCAGGTTTTACATTCGTTACCATAACATGCATCATCAGAAGTCATTCTACACAAGCACAAATTGCCCTTTTATAACACTCCTTTTCTGGTGTGGGGGTGCGAACTTGAGTAGTGCAGATAAGAATTAGAAAGGTCTCTTTTCTATAAATTCTAGACTCAAAGCCATACTCAGTTTTAGATATGTTAACATCAAGGTATTTCAATTCATCAGTAGTGAATTTGTGAGTGAATTTTAAAAATTCTGTGGTACCATTTAGGTATTCCACAAAGCTACCAAATTCATCTTGAGTGCCTGCCCATAAGAAACACAAGTCGTCCAGAAATCTACCATACAACTTCCATAAACTACTATATTCTGAATTCAGTACAAACTTATTCTCCCAGAAGGACATTATAGTGTTAGCATAAGTGGGAGCACAGTGTGCCCCCATCGCCACACCTTTTGTTTGTCGAAAATACTCGCCCTGAAAGAATATAAAATTATTCTTTAGGACAATCTCCATTAATAACAATACAGTTCTGAACTCATTGTGCCCTAGTAGTTTGGATTCAAGTAGCATTTCTTCGAAATACTGGAATACCTAAATGGTACCACAGAATTTTTAAAATTCACTCACAAATTCACTACTGATGAATTGAAATACCTTGATGTTAACATATCTAAAACTGAGTATGGCTTTGAGTCTAGAATTTATAGAAAAGAGACCTTTTCTAATTCTTATCTGCACTACTCAAGTCCGCACTCCCACACCAGAAAAGGAGTTATAAAGGGCAATTTGTGCTTGTGTAGAATGACTTGATGATGCATGTTATGGTAACGAATGTAAAAACCTGAGAAACATGTTCCTGAATAGAGGCTACCCGAAGAGCTCATTGATAGAGTTTCCAAAGAAGTCAGTGATGGAGGAAGGAAGGTTTGCCCTGTATTGGGTAAATTGAAGATGTTGCAACTCAACAAGTCACAAACAAGAAAGTAGATGGGTTAAATAATGAATTATCAGGTATCATTACCACATATGATGGACAAGCTGGTGATCAAAAGAATTTTTGACAAAGAGTGGATTAACTTTTCTAAAGTTTCTGACTTAAATCACATTTTCAGGGTGAAATAAAACATATTTATAGGAAAGGAACACCTGAAGGATATTTTGAAAGAGGTAGTAAAGGAATTCAAGGTTAGCAGGTACAAACAAAAAGCTGGTGTATTTAAATGTGGTGCTTGTAATTATTGTTCTTATTTGATTACTGGGGATACCATTACTTTATCTGCCAGAAATAACAAATTTTAACTTTAAAAACTTTTGCGAATTGTAACACAAAAGGATTATTTATGTTGGTATGTAAAATGTAATGCTTTTACATTGGCAAGAGGAAAGAAAGGTTAAGCAGAATTTATGAGCACACCTATGATATTCGTATAAAATGTGAAACAAATTCTCTGTACAAACACACAAAACTTGTCCTGAAGCTGAATTTCAGTTTTTATATTAGAGGTTGTGCCAAAGGACCCCAGGGGCGTATGTGGAGACTTTAGTTGAATACAGGAATTATACTGGCAAGTGGTGTTGGAGGCCAGTAAATTCTGGTTTAAATGACATGATCTCACTTGCCCTGTATTAAAAATGAGATCAGCAAAATTGTGACTTTAATGTGTAATAATCCTCCTTGTCAGTAGAGGGCAGTAACTCAATGCACTTCTATGTACAATGATTGTTTTTACTGGCTGTTTTTTAAAATTTGGATGAGTATATAAAAGCAGTTAACTGAATGTATTAGTGTAATCTGATGAAGTTGTGGACTAAAATGGTGATTTGATTCAGCGTTATTTTTTCGAGTGAACTGTTCGGCTTAATAAATTTGTTTGCCTACCTAGCAGTGGTTCAGGGTGCTTTGTTTCTGCTTACTACATTGCAAATGTGGTTAGAAAATCCTTCTATGTGGCCCACCTAATCACAAAAGGGTTTGCATCCAGATCAAAAGAGGTTATTGTGCCCCTCTACTCATCACTCATCAGACCCATCATAGAGTACAATGCCCCATTTGGGATGTACCTTACAAGACACCTGCAACAGCTGGAAAGACCACAGAAGTGCCTCACCAAGAGGATCACTGGCCTCAAATGGATGCCCTATGCAGCTCGACTGAAGAAACTCCAGCTGTACTGGGTTGCATACCGTCTGCTCAGAGGTGATCTCTGTCTGACATACAAGGCCATGTCCAACCCAGAATTGCTGGACTTGCTCCACCTAAAGAAAACCTTATCCCCTTGAGCCACACGCTTTAGGGATCTAACCCTCACCACAACAATAAATAGGACGTGCTGGAGGGATAGATTCCTATCCCAGAGACTTCCCATGCTTTGGAACAATATTCCAATCTAAATTAGGCAGAGCTCCTTGCTAGCACTCTTCAAGAGAAACCTTGATGAGTGGATGGGAAACAGAAAGTTTACCCCATGGATCACTTCAGCGTCTCTGCTGGACAGAGGCACAGGGAACTAATCTAAGGGGGTGGCGAAAGCCATGACATTCTGGCTAGGCTTATAAATGCCTTCAGGCAGATAGCCTCGTACCTACCAAAGAATCTATGAACTTATGGTACTGCAAGGCACAGGTAGCCTTTAGGGAGAGGAGTGTAACAAGGTGCATGTACGTGGTGTAGAGCAGCAGCACAGCACTATGGCTATGGGGGGGGCTGGGGGATTAGTGTAGCCTCAGGGGTTTTCCCATCTACTGGTGTACTAACACACAGACACTGATATCCTCAGTAATGCACATGTGCACATTTGTCAGTACTGGGGTGCATCACTGCAGGTGGTCATATGTGTGTACCTGGCTATTGTCCATGGAGAGATGGAAAGTGTAGGGAATGTGTGTATACTGGTATCATAGTACCCGCCGTGTGCCAGCAGGCAATCTATCTACAGACACCACTGTGGTGACCCCCAGGGTGAGAGTGACATGCATCAGCCAATCCACTGGGTGCCTCCTGCAAATGACCGGTGAGGTGCTTCAGTTGACATGTATGCAACATGTATTACAAAATATGGTTAGTGCCTATGTTGGAAACCTTTACCCAAGCATGTTCTGTTGACTGTTATCTTGTAGAGGAGGTACCCATGGCATGTGGTGCATACAAGGTGTTGTTTCCTATTTGTGCCAGTTATAACACAGCTGGGCAGACATGTTAGTGTCAGTCAAGCATACGTTGCCTGTACGTATCCAAGCTGGATACCTGACATCTGCACATCTGTACAGGGACTGACAGACATCATCTTGCCAAGTAGCTATGCAGTAGGATGAATGTTTGACAGATAGATGTCTGGCACCGATAGGTATGCCATTACTACATGTTGGCAGCCCTCACTGACATGTGCTATACAGACAGTAGTCTACAGTTAATTTCCACATGTCAGATCATTATCCAGTAGGAAATATATAATGTGACACAGCTCACACACCAGGAACATGACAGTGAGGACTCGGAGTCCATTAATGCATGCAGGGGTGTTTGTTGCCAGTACTACAATTAGCAATCTACTCTTGCTTGTAATATCATGATTCACTACATGCCAGTGTGACTGCACATAACCTGTGATACTACCCTTGTATGTAACACATTCACATGGATAAGAGGGTTGTACAGGTCACATATACTCAAGTGTCCCAGTCATGAGACTCACACCCCTTGCTACTGTACTGACATCACATAGATGCATGTTATGTACATGGCATTACACACACATATTACAGAAGACATTACCCTACAATGTTATCAGACTGGGATGTGAGCACAGGTTACCAGGGCTGAGCCATGCTTAGCAGGTATCAGTATTGCTGCAATATAACAGCTAAGCACATTTGCACACTGGTAAGCGAAGCTTACAAGGTGTAAGCACCTGTACATTTAACCATACCATAGCACTGCTCAGATTCATGCAAATCCATGCAAACATGCTTAAAGCTGCTCAAAACTGCCTTAACCACTCTGTATCCAACAGCCCTTGTTCTGCCCAGCAACAAAATGAACAGCCCTTACACATCTTGAACCCAGGACCCTGTACACTATAGTCATAACAGTTGACCACTACACCATGACAGCTGTGAAGACAGTTGTTGTTTTTCCAATACATCTGTCAGTAGACACATTGAATAGTATTGAACAATTACTGTGACTTCTACAATTGTATAGTACATGTTAGTGATATTACTGTTGCCTCACATATGTTGTTTTATCTAAATATACACATATCAGATACATACGGTGTGATACATCTGGGAAGGTATACACAAAAGTAATGTTTACATATGACAAGGATATGGATATATACATATACATATGTAGATATATTCTACATGTACATACACAGATATATTCATATATATCTATTTATACATATCGGTATAGTGCATCATATATATGGCCATTTATAGATCTGTGTGTGTGTATATATATATAGAGAGATAAAAAAAAAATATATATGTATATATATATATATATATATATATATATATATATATATATATATATATATGGTTCCCATTCAGAAGCCTGAAACATCATAAGCCTGAAAATCAAAATCCTGAAACCAAAAGCCTGAAAATTCAGAATCCTGAAAACTCAAAATCCTGAAAGCCCATAATCCTGAAAGACCAAAATCCTGAAACTCAAAATCCTGAAAACACAAAATAGACATACTGATGTCATTGTGGCTTTGCTATTGTTAGCCCTGTGGTGTTAGGTCATGCGTTGGGGTCAGGTAAGTGTGCGGTTGGTTTTATTTTAGGGTTAGGGGCGTTTAAGTGAGTTAGGGTTAGGGCGCAGGTTAGGCATGTATGCAATAGTGACAAATATTGGGGTTAGGGGGTTTAAGTGAGTTAGGGTTAGAGCAGGTCAGGTGAGTGTGCGATAGTGACGGACCTTAGGGTTAGGGTTAGGGTCAGGGTCAGTTGGTAGATATTAGTGTCTTTATAGTGACATATTAGCATTATTTGTGTTTTCAGGATTTTGAGTTTCAGGATTTTGGTCTTTCAGGATTTTGGGCTTTCAGGATTTTGAGTTTTCAGGATTCTGAATTTTCAGGCTTTTGGTTTCAGGATTTTGATTTTCAGGCTTATGATGTTTCAGGCTTCTGAATGGGAACCATATATATATATATATATGTACAGATATATCTATGTTGATATATATGTTGATATCTATAACTATATGTGCATATATATCTATATATCTGTATATGTATAGACATATAAAGATGTGTATACGCATATATATGTGTTTGTATATGTATATATATGTACACACACACACACACACACACACACACACACACACACACACACACACACACATGCACACACACACACACACATATATATATATATATATATATATATATATATATATATATATATATATATATCTATATCTATATATATATATATATATATATATATATATATATATATATATATATATCCACATATGTATGCAGATATGTATATGTATGTATATATGTATAGGTTTATAGTTTCATAGGTTGGTACTAGGCCTTCGGCCCTAGGGCCTATACAAACCTAGCCATAACAATTCCCTGGATATTTCTTACCACAATATTTACTTCCCTGGACCCCTGTCTAGCAGAGTGACTGACGTGATCCCCGAGGTGAATTTCCTATCTCCCATCCAATTGTAAAGGTTTCTTTTGAAGAGGGCCAAGGAGGCACTCTGCTTGACATGTATGGGCAGTCTATTCAAGAGTATGGGGAGTCTCTGGGTCAGGAACCTATCCCTCCAGCATGTTTTGTTCATTGTGATGACAAGGTTTAGATCCCTGGAGCATGTGGCTTTGAGGGATTGGGATTTCTTTAAGTGGAGCATGTCCAACAGCTCAGGGTTTGAGATGGCCTTGTATGTTAAGCAGAGATCACCTCTGAGTAGACGATATGCCAGAGAGTATAGCTGGAGTTTTTTAGACAGTCAGCATAGGGCATCTGCTTTAGGCCTGTGATTCTTTTAGTGAGGTATTTCTGTGGCCTTTCCAGCTATTGCAGATGTCTTGTGAGGTACATACCAAAGGGGCATTGTATCTATAATGGGTCTAATGAGGGATGAGTACAGAGGGACAATGACCTCCTTTTTTCTGGATGAAAAGCCCTTAGTGATGACTTGTGGAGTCCTACCTCAGCACCAATAGTCACAACCTCTTAGTGCAAGGGGATGTCATGTATGTATTGCAGGTATATATGTAGACTGTTGATACTGTAACAGGGGTTGTCTTAACAGACATGTTGTGTGTGGGAGGTCACATCTGCTATTGACATGTACACTATCAGTTACTGACAGACATCCTATGGACATCATAGTACAGTACCACTGATAGCACAGTAATGATCCTGTGGACTACAGCAGATATATGACCAATATATTTGGGCAGTCTGGCATGTTCTAGTCAGTCGAGAGGTATACACAGATCCCCTTAATGTGAGACATGTGGACCAAGCCTGAAAATGTGGATATTAACAGCCATGTACATGGGTATATCATGTAAATACTGGACTATATATGCCAACACAGTGTATGCATTCACACACTCCTGTCTGTCCTGACACATAATAACTGGGGGTGCTGAGGTCACATGGCCACATACTACCCAGTAGTTAGTGACACACATCTGTACAGCATCCCACTGTTTTGTCAGAAATACACAACAGTTATGGTGACCTGGCAGCAGTACTACTTGCAAATATCTGGACATAACATCACACTGGGTAATTGCAATAAGCTGCTAGGCAAACAACAAAGCAATGTGCAAACTACAGGCAGACTGCCACAACACTGCCCTACATTTCATATGGGGGAATACACATGTACCTGAAAATATAGAAGGCTCTACAGTCATGTCACAGCACAGAGTAACAGACACCTGTGTGAAAGTGCATACCCACAACCAGTGTGAACACAGCCACAGCCGCATATGGTATTCAAGCTTAATATTACACTATATGGACTGTCTGATCAACACCATCCTCATATGTGCCACTCACACACTAACTCTACATATACTGGGTCACGACACAGTGTGGTCCAATGCTTGTCTGTGGTATGGGACATGTGTGTGTTTGGACCTACAAACATGTGAACCAACAGAATACCATACACTGGAGCAGCATATAACATCAGATAGAACAGGACCAAGAAGAATGACATCTACCACAGTCTGTACACAGGCCAAGGTACGTATTCGCAATACACATACTGTCGACAATCACCATAAATACACAGACCCCAATACTGTACACACAACCACAGAATGGCCAGGGTATGTCCTCAGAAGTAACCCCTACTATATGTAACATGTCTAGCAGTCTGATATCTGACTGGCTTGTTATCAGGTATGATGTCAATAAATAATGGTGTACAGAGCATATGCACCTCTTACTGCATGACATATGTACAAAAGTTGACAGACTTGTGGCTGGAGCCACAAACATTGGGCCAATATTGGAGTGTTGCTGTAATACCCTCATACATTTACTGTTGTAACAGGGTTTGCTGTGACATAGTTCCTATGAGGGATATGAAGTCAGTAACTCATGGCTGTCACCATGTACTGACTACAATCTTCAGATGATGTTTCACAGTTCTAAGATATTTGATATGTGAATAACATAAGAAATATAAGACTCCAAACACTGGCCAGTCTGCAGATAACCCTACAGGTGAGAGTTTCCTCAAACACATCACACGGTCATGACAGGTATTAAATCATGTAAACCAGCCATATCCACCAAACCCTGTTAAACCAACATTACTCCAAATGCAGAAGAGCAACATTTACATTCTGTAGTCATGTCTGGAACATCCCCCTTCTGTTTGTTGTCCTGTCTCCACAGTGGATGTTGTTAGAAGTATATCCCACTACCATCTGCGATGCTGTTTTCCAAACACCGACATGACACTGCTGAAAAGGGCCAACACCCACATGATGTTCCTAGTTATAGGATTGTGTTTCCATGCAATTGGCTATGGGAATGTTACCACACTGCTCCACATGCAATCAGCTAGTGAGGGCTGCAGTTCGTGCAGAGGCCATCAGCTGATCATAAGCATAACTTACAAAACACAAGCTGCTGCCTAAGCAAAGCAGGTGTACTTCTCCACATCCACCAGGAAGGGAGTGAGAGAGGTAGACAGAGACAAAGTAAGACAGTGAGGGGGGTGGGAGCAAAACCTAAACATGCTTGTGTTACACACTTACCAGTACAGGGTTTCACACCCCTGCTTGACTATGTATTGCTATCACATGTCTATGCAGTTATTGCATGCGCCACAGAGCTTACATGTTGGGGATCTGTCCAAAGGTATATTTGATGGTGAGTGACATCTGCAACAGTGATAAAGGAGGGATAAGGTAAGTGTAGTACACGTGCCTGTCCACATGAACAGGTGTCAACGTCAACACAGCCACACTTTCTCAGGGACTCACACACATTATCACATTTGGCAGGGTCAAGATTAGACTTTCTAACTAGCAAGTTTGCCACAATGCAGTAATACACAGGTATCACATGCACCACAGGGGGTTATCAGGATGATATATGGGCAAAAGGTATGTCAAGGTGTCTGACATCAGAAGGCATGCTTCAGTAGGCCAATGGTAGGTGTAGTCAGTGTGAATGGTGTCCAAATCATTATACTCCACACACACACACACACACACACACACACACACACACACACACACACACACACACACACAAAGACAGGTTGCCAGTACTGACATGCATAGGTGCATTGCTTCACATGTGGGTAGTGGTTGACTGTGCCAGAAGGATGTACAAGGCTAAGTAAAGGGTATACCTTGGCATCAAGCCACATGAAAATGGTCTGCAATGTAGCTCAGGGGTGTAGTGTCTGGATTGGCCCACACAGGTGGGTATTGTATTCACCATCCAGTCATCTGGGTTACTATTGTGGGTGTCCAGTGTTGTGCAATGCTTGCCATGTATGTGTTCTGTAGTCCATGACATGGATGGAGTCTATATCAGAACATCAAAGTATTAAAACTTCGAATGTTCTGATATCGAACACTATTCAGCAAATGCTAAGAATAGTGAAGCTGCAGAACAATG
>NC_056727.1:151489662-151639662 GCF_019279795.1 Protopterus annectens | reverse complement strand
CATCAGCAGGCTTGCCAAAGCAGGGAAATGGAGGTTGTACTGACTTTGAATGTCCTCAAAAGCATTGCTCCCTACACAGACACGCATACCCACACTTGCCATGTCTGGGAATAGAGCTCCTACTTAACTAGTTTATCACACTACAGCATTATGCAGTTAAGGAATGTGCCACAGAAATTACTGGGTTACTTCTTCCCCAAAGGTGTATTTCAAAGTGAATGACATCATCAGCCCTGCCAAAGTGGGGCATTTGAAATTGTAGTGAGTATGATTGGCCTAAAAAGCATTGATTCCTACACAGACAATCACACAAAGTTGTCACCTACGGGATTAGAACTCCTACCTAACTAGTACATCACACTACAGTACTATGCAGTTATAGGACACACCGCAGAGATTAGTGGGCGACTATTTCACCAAAGGTGTATTTCAAGGTGAAGACATCAACAGGCTTGCCATAGTAGGACAATGGGGAGTGCAGTGTGTGTGTGCATGGGCCATAACCCATTCATCTAGAGGCAGACACACAACACTCAGGCACACGCAGGTTTATATTCCATAGGTACATATATACAACTGACAGATGACTACTGACTTGTACAGTTATGTTACACAGTTAGCACAAGCACCACAGACACTATAGTGCTGAGGGATATCAGAGGCAAATGTCTATGGTGATTGACATTTGCACATCATGTGTTTTTTGCCAATTGGATGTGTGCTGGGTGGGAAAGGCCTCGTGATGGGAGGCTCTTTGTCACTGTCACTCTCTTCCACACATCTATGTATGTGTATTTTTGGCCTATTGTAGTGTGTTGTCCTTGGATATATGTGTGTATTCCTATCCAATGTGTGTGTGAAGCATGACTGGTGTGTACTGAGGAGTATATGCACTAACATCTGCAACTGTCAGATGTGTATGGTCCACTGTTGTTGCCAGACATGGGCTTCATATGTGTGTGAGCATGCCCAGTATGACCTTTCAGCATTTTGTTGTCTGACATGACCTTCATTTCTCTAAGTGTGGGAGCATGCCGAGTATGACCTTCTGTATTGACTGCGTGAATCCATTCCAGGTAGATTGTACTCCAGTGCAGACTTTTATGTTCTACATCTACAGCTAGCAAACTGTTTCTGCAGGATATCTGTAGACCAGTTGACAATATGGGGTCAAAATGGGCAAAGGATAGTGGGTTACTATAGGTAATTATGTCTGTGCTGCTTCTGCTACATGGTCCTGGTGTTAGCAGAGATACTCAGACATGTGTACTATTTTACATTGTAATGTTTTATGTCATCAAGTACTGTCAGGTATACATATTTGCTTGCAGTGATGTCCTGGGGAACACAGGGTGAATGCAGCTGTGTCCAGTATTGTGGTCAGCAGCCTACACATTCTTGCACAATTATGCCATTCTGGAGGGGAAGCTGCAGACACTTGCTGCTGGGTCTGTGTAAATGGTTCAGCACCTTGGTACAGTGGTGACAGAGGATCCCATGCTTGTACATCCATCCACGTGACAGGATGGCCATATCCTGCTGTGACCATACCTCACAGCTGTACAGATTCACACAGGTTACCCAGAGGCAGGGGTCATAATTCTGGACATTACCCCTTCACATTGTGGTTTACGAGCAGGTTTGTAGCCCCCCATTCTTGTGTTTGCAGCCAGGGATAGTATGTGCACACAGCTGAGTTTTGGACGTCCTACACACCATGACGCCCATGCTCCCACCCACCTTATTATTCTGCCCTCTTCCATACATTATGCAAACATCATCTGATATCACCTCATTCCAGCAGTAATTTGGTGTTGGTCCACAGTTCATGCAGTAGGACATGGTGGACATGTTACTGTGATTTGTCCACATGGCCTTGCATTTGGGTTCTGTGTTATGTCGTTATCTGAGAGTCCACAACATAACATACATTGGCAGTACGGGAGATACACAGGCCTTTGGCAGAGGACTGTAGGCCATTTTGTAGTGATGCAGGCCAATTGTAGCAGGCCGTTGCATTCTATCACTCCTACAGCCCCAGACTGCAATACACTATATTCCCCTGGAATGACAGGATAGGTGTGCAAGGTGTTCATGCCAATACTTTCTGGATGCTGGCAGGGTGCTGCTTACAGCTAGGGACACACCTGCATGGGACACCTGTTCTGCATGCTGCATTCTTTTGCTATTGCCATACAGAGGTGGGGATCATATTGTATGCATTCCCAACAGCAGGGATAAGAACAGAGAGGTACCTGTGGGTGGGGGGTGGGGTGAGCTGGGTGCATGTGTGCTATGGACACTACTTGCATCTGACTCACAGATATGCATGGGCATTCCACTTATGCTGGCTTGTGCAGGGACATCAGTTGTTTCTCAATACTTCATTCCTATGACCTTTGTGGTCTGCCAGTGTTTGGCCAGATGACATTGATATTCTCTGCTACAAGTCCAAATAATGCGCTGCAAACCTGTATGCAGAATTCCAAGGGTGTGTCCATTTGGCAGTAGCATATTATACACTGTCTATCTGGGGTACTTCCCCCTGTGTACTGCTTGTATGCCTTGGCTGACATTCATGCCATATCCATCTTTCAGATGGTGACACATATTACTTCCAAACATTTACTATGGCTTACTGCTGGAATGTGTTTTTCTGGGAAGCATTGTGTTTGGCACTGCAGTTGTGAGAACTTGGCCCTGTCATCAGCAGTACTAGGCAATGGCCACCAGGACAAACCTCACCATGCATGCATACTGACTACTCTCACGCAATATATGACACACACCGACCTAACATACACAGACCTGCATATTGTACACATGCTACAATCTATCCTGCTACCTTGGCCGGCTCAGGTAATCTGTGCTCCACTGTTATTATAATGACACATACATGTTGTTATATTTCTACATAGGATTGGGTGGGGGGAACACCTGACTGTTACGACATTTCTTATAGGATTGGGGGCACACCTGACTGTTACTACATTTCTACACAGGATTGGGGGGCACACCTGACTGTTACTACATTTCTACATAGGTTTGGAGGGGCACACCTGACTGTTACTACATTTATAATTGAGATTGGGGGGGCAGACCTGACTGTTATTACATTTCTACGCAGGATTGGGGGGCACACCTGACACTTGTACACATTTGCTATGACTGTACTGGCATTTCAGGTACTCCATTTCATTCTGTATTCTAACCTATCATGCTGACTTAGGGGCATATCAGTATACTACAGGTCTTAGGTTTGATTGACCTAAATTTCAGTTTCTGACTTCCTATCCTTCTGAACTAATATCCCACTGCCTGACCTGTTGCAGTCTGTCTGTGTAGGTCTGGGGAAATGTTCTCCATAGTCATCAATCAGAGGCCTGAGCACAGCCTTTGTTTGTGTTTGTATATGCCTGTCCTGCTGGCTGAGACTGTTGTTGGGTATGTGAGCCTCCCTGACTGGCATGTGTATGTCCTATGGACACACATGTGGCCCAGCACATTTCTTGCAGTGTGTTTTGTTGCCTTGTCTAGTACTGGCTACTATGGTGACACCAGTATTTGTTACAGATCTCATGCTGCCACTACAGGTGTCTACTATCTGCTGGCATCCCATTCAGCCACCCAATTCCCTTGCATGCTCACATCCATACCATAGATGCAAGTAACAACACATACTACTCCATTCAGCAATTGGTAGGAAGAGTGACTTACCTGTGGAGGTGCCAGTATTGAAGATGGTGCTGGAGGGCTGACTATGTCAGATGCACATAGTTCACTCCCTATACATGGTTAAGCACAGGTAGTGTCATGTTTGGCATCCCTTTTACTGTATGTGCAAGTCAGAGAGAGGTGTCATTCCCTGGGTCCCTACCATGTCAGTGTATGTGCTATGCATTGCCTCTTTGCCAAGGCCTGGCCATACTGGGCACACCTACTTCTGTCTACTGGAGCAGGCTCAGGCTGTTTCTCCTCTGAGTCACTCTGTGCCTGTGTAGGCCTTGGCAATGGTTGGGGGCTGTGTGGCCCTGCCCCATGCTGTTCCTGCTGCAGCTGTTTCCGCAAGATCATATTGTGTAGCATGGCACATATAATGACAATTTGGGTACATGTAGCTGGTGAGTACTGCAAGGCTCCACCGGATGTGTCCAGGCACCTGAACCATGACTTGAGCATCCCAAACACATGCTCTATTATGATTCTGGTTTGTGCATGTGCCTCATTATGGAGTTCTTGTTTGGGTGTGTGTGCATTTCTGATGGGTGTCATCAGCCACGGCTCCAGTGTGTAACCAGCATCCCCCACAAGGTGACCATAAGGGATGTCCCCATTGGCAAATCTCTGGTACAGCTGTGTCAGATGCCAGATGTGGGAGTCGTGATAGCTTCCAGGGCAGCCAGCACACACATTCATTATAATGCCCTGGTCATCGCACATGACCTGGCAGTTGATGGAGGGGAAGCCCTTGCGGTTGATGTAGAACCTACCCCGCTTACCAGGTGGTGCTTTGATGTGTATGTGCATGCAGTCTATAGCACCCACTACCTCAGGGTATTCTGCTATTTGGTGAAAGAGACGCATATTGCTGGCCAATGCCTCACGGGTGTAACATTACACATTACCTTGAAAATGAAAACAAATACAGTTCTTTCTCTCTTTCAGTGGTATTTATTAACTACAGTACACATGTCTGGGAGCCTCATGAAAAGCACCAGGGAGACTCCCAGAACAAAGGAATAAACAAGCTTATATACTGGTGATATTGCTGACAGTACAAAAATATAAAAATGAACCAATTAGATCATTATACAGGGCAATTAACCTATTAAAGATTTACCCGTAAACATGAGGCAATTCACATCATCATATCTCTAGGCAGAGAAAGGAAATTGGATACACTTCCATAAAAGGCACATTTTCTGCTTTCAAGCAGACTCTTGTTTTGCAGTATTTTCTCATTGCTCAGAGCTCATTCAAAGTTCACAGTACACAGTACATTTTAATACATACAGACTGTCATATACTCAATTCCCTCAAACACATGCTTTGGCTGTTCATATTTTACAATCCCCCATTTGATGCTGTGTAAGCATCACCATTTAACCTATCATACATTTGTCCCAAATTTAACATAACCATGCTACTGGTCTTTTTATCATTGGAAAACATTGTCATTTCATCGTCTACATTCATAGCTGCAGGCATATAAAACTTTAGGCACTTTTTTCACAGTTTTTGAAGACATTAATTTCAAGATCAGTGCTTTGATTAGAAATAAGACAAGAAAAGCAACAATTGCTAATACTGCAATTAATAAAATCAACTATAACAGTCCACCTTCCCAGCCTGAGAACAGGTTGGTTAACCATGCCCATGTTGAACTATCAGTCACTAGTTCTAAGGCAGAAAATGTAGCATTGCTTAATATTTCAAGCAATTTAGATAGCTTTCTCAGTTCCCAAATTGATTTCACTGCTCCGTATGATGGAATTATACCATGCCATGATATGACGTCATCACCCAAGTCCATGTGAGACAGTCCTTTGGTACTAGCATGAGGTAAGTCATGGTGATAGATCCATGAAGCATCAACTCAACCTACAGGATTGGCAGGCTTCTTAACCTCTCGAACGTTTCAAGTTTTTCCTTTAGGTAATGCAGATACATGTCGAATAGCTGGAACCAGGTAGCCCAGGAAGCAGCTGCCAGACAAATTTCCTGGTAGCCATTTATATGCTTTTCTTCCGCACACAAAATAACAATTTTCTACTTTAATGGTGATGTTGATTGACTTGAAGTGATCCCCGGCGTCCTGCAGTCCTTGGAATATTTTTCAATAAACAGTTTCTATTTTCTGGGAAAAGTTAGCTATCGGGTCTTTAACAAGTCTTTTTATAGGTGAGAAATCTGTTACACAAACCGAAATGTCTGCAGTGCAGTTATATACCACTGTTTTGTTACAATAGTTCCACCTGACTTTGGTTTTACCAAGTTTTTGAAAACACACAGTTCCGTTTTGACGATGGGACAACTGTAATGCTATCTTGTCCTTTGAAATAACATTTGATACATCGTAGATCAGATTCATCCAGGTTTCATTAACCCCTAAAGGGACTATATTTAGCATCAATCCCCCATGAACAGTAGGAATAGCAGTGCAAATCCAGCAGTTTGAGACATTGAGGGATGACGCATAAGTGTATTTAATGGCTTGGTAGGTATTGAAAGGTGGATGCCATGCAGCTTGCTTGGCATGAGGCATAGTTGGAGCAGGAAATAAAAATGGCCACAAAATAAAACGACAAGAATAACCGCCAAAATAGTTGTGCAGTACTTTTGTGGAAATGGCGGTTGCACTTGGTGAGGTTGTCCAAATGGATAAACGTCAGGCATTGTCAGGTGCTGGTACAGTATGACTTCAGGAGTAGCAAAAGGTAGAGGTTGTTGACCTTCCGATGTAGAACCAGGAACGGCCCCTTTCAGCATGGTTGAAGTGCTGTTTTTGGAGAGAATGACTTGACGTATACCCAATCTCCTGGTTGTAGTGCCGATGATAGGAAAGGATCAGGACTATGTTGAGCCGCTGCTACCCGGCGATGAGGAAACTGTAAAAAAGAAATAAGAGAAGTGCAATACCTAAGAATATCATGATCAAAGGCATCATACTCAGAAAATGGTTTTGGTGGAGTCACGGGCATACACATAGGGCGACCCATGAGGATTTCATGAGGAGAAAGACCTTTAGTAGGATGTACTTGCACTCTCATAGTGAGTAGGGCTAACGGTAGGGCCTGTACACAAGTGAGGCTCATTTCAGTAGTAATTTTAGCTAGTCTGGTTTTCAAAGTCTGATTCATGTGTTCAATAATACCTGATGCCTGTGGTCTATATGGGCAATGAAATTTTAGAGTGATGCCTAACATTTTACACAGTGAATCAATTAACTGAGCAGTAAAATGTGTTCCACAATCTGAATATATTTGACAGGGAACACCAAAACGAGGTATCAATTTATGACAAAGTTTCTTAGCAACTGAAATAGCATCATTCTTAGAGCATTGGTAGGCTTATAACCACCCAGAAAAAACATCAACAACAGTTAAAACATATTTGAACTGAGCACAAGGTGGAAGTTCAATAAAATCCCATTGCAAAGCGCAGAATGGTCCCAATGGTTTTGGCAGTGGTTGTGTGGGAGCCATAGTGCCTTTTGAAATGTTATACTGTAAACAAGTAGAGCATGTGCTCAAAAAATGCTGTACAGAAGCAGAAAGTCCTGGGGCAAACCAATCCTTTTGGATTCATTTTATTAACGCTTGTACACTGACATGAGCTGGTAAGTGATACACTTTAACAAGAGAATTTAACATAGACATTGGGCAGACCAGTCTGCCATCTGGATGCTGCCAAATGAGATCAGAGCATTTAAAACAACCTTGAGCCAGCCATGTTTTTATTTCTGATTCTGGGACTTTATCCTGTATAGCTTTAAACACTGTGGTATCAAAAGTAGCCATTGGTTGCAGAGGCTGCAAAAAATGTCCCTGAACAGTTTGTGAGAGAGCAACCTGTTTAGCAGCCCAGTCAGCTGAATTATTGCCCTTAGTTTGAAAAGAGTCATTAGATTGATGGGCTGCACATTTAACAACAGCAAGTTCAGATGGTAACAATAAGTCTTGTAGCAAGTTATTGATATAAAAATGTTTTTTAATGGGTGCCCTGGAAGAAGTTAAAAACCCACGTTCCTTTCACAGTATACCAAAATCATGAACAACATCATGGGCATAGTGGGAGTCAGTATATATAGTGACAGACTTGTCCTTAGCTATTTTGCATGCATTCGATAATGCCACTAGTTCCGCAGCCTGCGCGGAAGTGCCTGGGAGTAATCATGCTGACCTTAAAACTCTAGTCGGTGTACAGACTGACCAAGCTGCTTGGAATTCTCCGGAATTTGTTCGTGAGCAGGATCCATCAACACAAAGAACCAAATCAGGATTTTGCAAAGGAGTGTCATACAGGTGTAACCTAGGAGAAAGAACAGGGTTAACTACAAGCACACAAATCATGTGGTTCTCCCTCATCTGTAGTTGGTATTAAAGAGGCAGGATTCAGTGGTGGGCAGCATATGACTTGTAGAGCAGGATTATTTATTAAACTTAGTTCATATTAACTAAGGCGTGCATTTGAAAGATACTGTGTTTTTGTCTTTAGAAGTAGCACTTGAACAGCATGTGGGACTGCTAATATAGTATTATGTCCCAAGGTTAGTGGGGCTGCCATATTAACCAAAACAGTGGCAGCTGCCACAGCCCATAAGCAAGCTGGGTAACCAGAGGCAACCGGATCTAGCTGAATGCTATAGTAAGTAATAGGTTGGTAGCTTCCAGTGCGTTGCTGGGCTAGGAGACCCAAGGCAGTTTTGTTTTGCTCACAGCAAAAGAAAACAAAAGGTTTGGAATAATCTGGCAACCCTAAGGCAGGAGAATTTATCAACTTTGAAAAGATAGTGTATACTAAATAGAACAGAGTACTTATATTGTTTTACTTTTCCATTTTTTTATTTGAGGAATGGACTAAACTTCAGTTAAGGAAAAGACTGCATTTGTTTTGTTAGCACTATCATTTACAGCATGTACCATTTTGCTCATATTTACAATTATAACTTGTTGAGTTATTGCAACTCTTTATAACCTGCAGCATATAAAACAATTTTAAGCTGTCATTATTATTATTACCCCTAAAACTATTACCACAGGATGTATAAACCCATTTAGCAATTTGGTTCCAGATGATGACCATCCTGTAAATATGTCCAACTAATTATGGGCAGTGTCAGCTTTTTGTGTTTTACTATTAACGCTGGGTTATGTGAAACCACACATACAAACTGTGGTGCCACTTTAAACAAACATTTTGAAATTTGAAGGCAATACTGTGTATTTACACACTAAATTGTAATTTGTGTATTAAATATACTTGTAATGACTTACTATATAGGATTTTATTGTGCTTGTAAATGTACAATCTGTGAGATATCTTGTCCTACTAGTTTTTATATCAAGCTCTTTTAAATCTGCATTTGGTAACTTTACAACTTGTAATATTGATGTGCAATATTGTTTTTTGGTTTTGTTGTCCTAATATGGTACAAGTGGATGGTATTTTCACCACTTGATCTATATGAAGTACTGGCTTATTACCCAGAATGGTAAGTATTTTAACCCATGGTCCTTTTATATGCATCTTTGTGCTATTTGTACAAATAGAGTATTGGTAGAAATCATACCTGTGTTTTACCATCACATTTATTTTTATTTTTGTGTTATTATTAACACACTGTGACTTTTTTTGAATGATGTCTTTTGTTGTCAAACCTGTTATATCCTCAGGGGGTAATGTACAGCATTTAATAGAGACTGAGCTGTTTACTGAAATGTTTATGTCAGTCTTTGATTTTTTTTCTCTTTATGTATGCCTGACCTTGTTTAGCTAACCATGCTGTTACATTTGTGTTAAATGTTATTTTACCAAAGGTACATGCTGCATGCTTTTTATAACTGAAGTTGTCTTGTGATGCATTTTGTGTAGCATTTTTTTAACTTACTGTCATTTGTGAAATGTTGTAATAAACAACCTTGATTTCCTCTGTTTGGCATTTTACCAAAAGGAGTCCACTGAGTACAATACTTACAATAACAATCACATTTTTTTATGTTTATCAAAACTTGTTTGTCCTAATAACTTTTTGGGAATACTTTTAAGAACCTTTGCACAACGCTTGGCATTCAGTCTTGTATGTTTGTTTCTAAAAAAAATAGAGAAACAAACTTTATTGAGCATCTGCTCCTCCTTTTTTTTAAAAGTGATGCATTTTGATGCTGATTACTGTAAACAATGATTCTCATTTGACTGCTGTGGACTAGCAAGGTCTTGTTGTTTTTACTTTGACGTTATAGCCCAAAGGCCCTATTTGTTCCGTTACTTAATCACACTGCTCTGTGATGTCTTTTAACCATTTTTGATGTTGTTTTACCTTTAACAAAGGTCTGTTATGTCCAATCTCTGGAAAAAAAGGTAGTTGTGTGGGCATTTTCCTGCCTGTCATGATTTCAAATGGTGAAATCCCAGTCTTGTTGTTTGGGGTAGCTTTTACCCCTAACATAATTTCTGGCAAATGTTGCATCCATGTAGCATTTTTTTTAACTAAGTTTTATTTATGAAATATTGTAATTGCCTCTGTTTTGATGTTCAGAATGATGCAAATGAAATGCAGATGTCTGTGTTGAATGTTGTGTGCCTTGTCTCGCAGCTGCATTTTTATTTATCGTCCTTGAAGCATGTTTTAGACACTGAATATTCAGCTTGTCTCAAGCTGTACCTGACTTTGTTACATTGCATGAATGATTGCTGCTTTATTTATTTGATTCCATGCTTTTAGCTAAGACCATTTTAACCCTTTAATATATGTATGCTAGTAAAGAGAAATACATGTACTTAACTGACTATATTATTTTTACATATATTATAGCAACAGATGTGTATATACATCTAACTAGCAAATGGTTGTACACATGCATTTATGCATTTTTAAACCTATCACTGTATAAATTTCCTCTGTTTTATTTTAAAATACAAAACTGTTTATGTTAGTAGAAACACAGTGGGAAACAAAACCTTTAGCCTTTTTTTGGGTTGTCCTTAAGACTACTGACGACCGAGTCTTGTTACCTTTGTTTAGCCGCACACATCCAATCATTAAAAGCTGCCCAGCACAACCCTGGTATTTTGTCTTTCTTTTTTAACTTCTTTTGCAAATTAGTCAATATATCTTTATTAAAACTACCATTTCCGAGAAAAGCAAGGTCACCGTCATTTTTAGTAAGGGCGATCCACTGATTTAAAAACATACAACTGTCCCAGGGCACATGATAAAACATATAACCAGCTGGTGTACCTCTTTCTGGCTCAGTTATTTTTTCTGCACTCGCTCCCATTTTCACTCAATAAGCGATACTTGTTTAACACAGGTTTAGCTAAGGCGTTATAGAAACATCTTGTTACCCCACTATCATTTCTCTTTTCATACGTATGTCGCCAGTATTTCCGTATTAACCCACACTCATACTGCACATTCAATAGCAGAAGAGAAATACATGCCACTTACCTCAAAACAACTGAATGAGAGAAATCATATATTTTTTTCATAAAAAAAAATTCAAATCTTTAAGGCAGGCAAATACAGAGAGATGAAAGAAACACTGCAGAAACAGAAAAGTCTGTTATGGGCCCTTTCATTAGCAGTATTTCATCCACTTCCTGACTGCTGCAGCTTGTTCTCAATTCAGATCCGAGTCATGGCACCAATTGTTACGTTACACATTACCTTGAAAATAAAAACAAATACAGTTCTTTCTCTCTTTCAGTGGTATTTATTAAGTACGGTACACACGTGTGGGAGTCTCATGGAAAGCACCAGGGAAACTCCCAGAACAAAGGAATAAACAAGCTTATATACTGGTGATGTTGCTGACAGTACAAACATATAAAAATGAACCAGTTAGATCATTATACAGGGCAATTAACCAATTAAAGATTTACCCATAAACATGAGGCAATTCACATCATCATACTTCTAGGCAGAGAAAGGAAATCGGATACACTTCCATAAAAGGCACATTTTCTGCTTTCAAACAGACTCTTGTTTTTCAGTATTTTCTCATTGCTCAGAGTTCATTCAAAGTTCACAGTACACAGTACATTTTAATACATACAGACTGTCACATACTCAATTCCCTCAAACACATGCTTTGGCTGTTCATATTTTACACGAGTGTTGTGGAAATGTACGTGCGTACCGGCATGTGCTGACATGGCATCCAGGAACTGGTGGAGTACCCTGGATGCTAATGCCTGTGAGATCCCCATGATATCCCCAGTTGGCCTTTGGAAGGTACCTGTGGCTAGTATTCTTAGGTATACACATACCTTGGTATCCACTGGGATGGGTTCCCCTCTGTTAGTTCTGTGTGTGAGGTGTGGCTGGCACAGTTCAACAATTTGCTGTAGAATGTCATTGGCCACCCTATAATGCTCCACTATCTCCAGCTCATGTAGCCTCTGGTAGGTTACCCTGGGTCTGTGCACTCTTCTCCTTCTTATCACTGTGGGTTGGTCGACAGCATTCTCATACTCAACACCCTCAGCCTCTTCCACATGTTGATTTATGATAGCTGCTGCAGCCCCTATCATTTTGTTGCTTTTGTTTGGTAAAATTTCCCCGCTTATGTACACCGGTGGTGTAGAGTATGGGGGAAAAACCAAAGGGAAAGGTGTTTGCACAATATATAGTGGTGTGCTGGGCTAGGCTGGTCTGCTGCCTGTGTAATTGGCTGATTCTGATACATTTCACCTGCCAGCTATGCTAGTTTGCTTTGATTACCTTCCTACTGCTGTTTTCCCTTCCCATTGCCTTCCTGTTTAAGCCCAGAGGTGCACCTCACAAACACAGTGCTCAGATGTGCACAACACTGCTATTTCCTGGTTTACTTTTTTTCTTTTAAAACCCGGTGCGTGGCACGCACACCCGCTTAGGCAATGTAAAGAGTGCTAGGCAGCCTCAGACACACCTCCTTGCTTAGCTCTGCTAAGCTCAGGGCAAACCCGAGCCGCAGGGCTTCAATAGACTTACAGTATGCCTGACACACTCCTCTATGATGTCAGCTAGCTCTTAGGCTTGCACCATGCTCTTCCTGCAACAACATGGCTGCGTTCAGGCTAGCCCTGACGGAGAATCTGGGATTTAGTATCATTCCCCTCATTTGCATAGGATTGCCTGCTAATGCACAGTTACAAGTCCCACACTGAATCTTCCCCTTAGCAACCACTATTCACTGTCTATGTTGTCTTCTGCCTGTCATTGAGCATAATGGCAAAATAGTGATTTTGGATACAATGCTTATTTCAGGTTTTTTAAATTTTTCGGCCCGATCCCATTTGCTGCCCTACAAAACAGCTGAAATCGGCTAAAAAAAATAAAAGTTATTTTTTTTTTATTATACCAACTGTTTTCCATGCCAATGGCCCTACATTTGGCCATTGGCATGCTTTCAACATAATATACACCCTTTATTTGGAGCTGTCATGGCTCCGTTTTGTAGTTTTCAGAAATGTACTCGGTTACTAACCGAGTACATTTCTACAGACTACACTAGTCCTGCACGACTGGCTGCCAGCTTCCTGGATCACAAATTCACCTCATTTGCATGTTTTTTACCTGCAAATAGGGTAATTTGCATACAGAAACCGTGTCCATGCAGGAATAGTGCAGGAATGCTCATGCATGTCCCTGGAGTTTATTTCTGGATCGCACATTGGCCATATTGCCTCCAGCAGCTCTTGCACTATTCCTGCAAGCTGTGCAGAGCTTGCTGAATCTGGGGAACTGTATACATAAATCCTTGGAAACATACAAGTAGTATTGTAGCAAAGGGAAAATACAGAGTGGATTAAGTTGGCATAACAGATGCTCAATATGTAAATTTGCATTATAAACACACAATAACATCAATGTATAAAGAAATAGCTATTAGGAAAGATAAGATGTATGAAGCAAGTAGAGTGAAGCAGAGGAGGGAAAAGAGAAAGAGAGAAAAGTAAGAAAAATGAGAGAAAAAAGTAAGAACAAAGGTAAGTAGCAGAAATTATGAATTAGGGATATAATGAGCCTGGGATTGTTTAATTTTTTTTTTTTGCACACCAACAATTTCTGTTTCAAAACTTTTCATATTCCAAATGCAGTTTTTCCACTGAACACATCACTCAGGTTAGTTTTACATAGTGACTGTTTTGCTTGCATTTAATCTGTAATTAACTTTCTGTGCATTGGTTTAGATTTCAGTTTGGCAGAATTATCAAGCAACAAATTAACCTTTATAACTTCATGATGCCTGCACATCAAAAGTTAGTGGTAAAACTTGACTTGAAGTAACACTAATTTCTTTACAAATACAAACAATGTCATAAAAAGTATGTTCCATTCCCTGGTAGTTTTTTTTTTACAATCTGAAGCAATTGTTGTTCCTGAATATATGTTGTGCATAATTTCTTTACTAATGTTGTTGAATCAATATTATTCCACTCTGTTTCTGGTAAATTTAAGTCCCCATCTAATATTATTCTTCCCTCTTGTGTTTCATGCAAGAAATGTATGAATTCCTCTAGGTCATCAGCACTTGATTTTGGTGGTCTATACACTCTAACAATTGTTATATGTTCCAGGATCATCTTTACTGTGGGTCCATGTTCAGCTACTAATAACTAAAAAACTTGAACCACGAAATAATGAACTTAAAACAGTGAAAGGGAAAATTATTGAATAACAGCAACTTAAAAAAAAATCCATTGAATGGCCAACAACCAGGAAGTAACACAATGCATAAGATAAGTGAAGGGAAACCTTTTAAATTTGTTCTATTACAGACTGTAATGTGATCTCAGATTTGCTATATTTAGTTAGAGGATGTGTAGGGCACAGCTTCCCACATTGGGGGGGGTGTGGGCGATGCAGCCCCCCACCTTGGTTGGTTGTGTGTGTTATGTTGGCTGACTATGGCCATTCAATGTATTTTTTTTAGGTTGCCATTGTTCGATAATTTCTGTTTTACTTTCGATGTTTCAGTTGTGGTATTGTATGAGGAAGTCGGGAGTGTCAGAGAAGTATGTAAGAGTGGTACAGGACATGTACAAGGGTAGTGTGACAGCAGTGAGGTCTGCAGTGGGAGTGACGGATGCGTTTAAGGTGGAGGTGGTATTACATCAAGGATCAGCTCTGAACCCTTTCTTATTTGCAATGGTGATGGACAGGTTCACAGATGAGATCAGACAGGAGTCCCTGTGGACTATGATGTTTGCAAATGACATTGTGATCTGTAGTGAGAGTAGGGAAAGGTGGAGGAGACCCTGGAGAGATAGAGATATGCTCTAGAGAGGAGAGGAATGAAGGTCAGCAGGTCTAAGACAGAATGTGTGTGTGAATGAGAGGGAGGATAAAGGAATGGTGAGAATGCAAGGAGTAGAGGTGGCGAAGGTGGATGAGTTTAAATACTTGGGATCAACAGTTCAGAGAAATGGTGAGTGTGGAAGAAAGGTAAAGAAGAGAGGACAGGCAGAATGAAGTGGGTGGAGAAGAGTGTCAGGAGTGATTTGTGACAGACGAGTACCAGTAAGAGTGAAAGGGAAGGTCTACAAGAGTGTAGTGAGACCAGCTATTTTATATGGGTTGGAGACAGTGGCAGTGACAAAAAGGCAGGAGTCAGAGCTTGACGTGGCAGAGATGAAGATGTTAAGATTTGCACTGGGTGTGACGAGGATGGACAGGATTAGGAATAAGTATATTAGAGGGTCAGCCCAGGTTGGAAGGTTTGGAGACAAAGCCAGAGAGGCAAGATTATGTTGGTCTAGACATCTTCTGAGGAGGGATGTAGAGTATATTGGGAAAAAGATGCTAAGGATGAAGCTGCCAGGTAACAAGAAAAGAGGAAGGCCTAAGATAAGGTTTATGGATGTGGTGAGAGAGGACATGCAGGTGGTTAGTGTGACAGAGCAAGATGCAGAGGACAGGAAGAATTGGAAACAGTTGATCTGCTATGGCGACCCCTGATGGGAGCAGCCAAAAGAAGAAGAAGAAGATGGTTTGAGTTTCCTAGCATTCCCTAACCGACCATGGACCCCTTTATTGTTATAGTTACACAATCTATAGTATTGGTGTTATTACTGAACATGTAATACTTACAGGTTTCATAACTATCTTTAATCCCTATTATAACACCTCCACCTGATTTTTTGTTAGAATGTCTTTTACAGTGAAAACATTTATACCCTGATTGAACTGGTTTGCAATCATTGTTCTTTAACCATGCTTCACAAACAATAACAACATCAATCATCTGGAAACGTAGCAGATTTTCCATTAAATAAACTTTATTATTAATGCTCCTAGCATGAACAACCATCAGAGATGCATCAAATGTTGTTATCTGTAAGCTGTTAAATTTTTGACGTGGCAAAAATCCTGCCCAGTGTTTGTCAAATATTTCATATCTGCTGCAAAAATTCTCTTCCCCAATCATGACAAATGCATACCATCCTGTTTGAACACATGTGCCCAAAACTAGGTTTGGATGCTCTACATATTTCCATTTTTTAAAACAGGACATTTTTTTTCCATGTAGGTATTTACCCAAAAATATTTTCGTTCACAGTGACCTGACTATCTTTTGTATATGTGATTTGCAAAAAAATACATTCTAACACCAGTACAAGCTATACTATCTAAGAGGGCTGTAAGCTCCCTCCTAACAGTCAGAGAGTCTTTGTGGATGAGATAATGTGTACCAACATGAATGGAAATAGAGCCATACTTCCTTACTTTAAGGCATTTCAATGCTTGACTCACATCTTCTATTTTTGCTCCTGGCAAGCATAACACTGTTCAATGTTTATTATATTCTCTGCAAATGTCATATCAGTTCCTCTAATAAGTGAATCTCCAATTACAAGAATATCTTTTCTGACCGGATCTGAAGAATCTTCAACTTCTAATACAGTAATATCTGCTCAATCAGTTGTTACAAGGGAATGATCTTCATCATCATTAGTCTTATTAATCCCACTGTTTTCATTCTGTATTAAATCTGCAAACATATAATTCTCATCCAACTGACTTCGTACATCCACAGCTTGAGCAATGTAGTCAACATCTGTCTTTCTCTTCTTTCTTACAGTAATGTTCTTCATCTGTTCCATGTTCAGTTTTGATTTCTTCCTTTTCACCTGCCCCTTGCCTTTTTTTTTCCAACTTCTGTTTTGGAAAAATGATGCCTTTTTCTGTAGACTGAAGGTTTTCCTGATAGAAAAATGTCACCATTCCCTGTAATCCCTGTGTTACATAACAAAGCAGTGTCCTTTTTAGCATGTATTCTGTTTATCAATTTATTTTTCTTCCTTATTATTTACTGTGAACTTCTTTTCTTTTTTTGTTTCTGAACACTTTGAATCCTTGCATTCAGAATTCCAGAGTTGTGAGGGGCACCATCATGTTTCATATGGGTTGAATGACTTTTACAAACACTGGACATGTCATTTCCTAAATGTGTTTTATTTGCTCTTTGCCTAACATTATTTATCTCACCAGTCCAGTCATTAATATACGTAACAACAGTTATCCATGCTGTGCCAATTGCACAAGTGCAATCATCATCAGTAAGGCTAGATTTACTTTTAATAATGGTAAGCAAATCATCCAACTTTTTACATGAGGAACACAGATCGCCAGTCTTATCAGGTGTTACATTTAAATATGCAGAGCATTTATTACACTGTGCATGATATTTCTGCTTTAACATATCTTTAATGGCATACTTATTTAAGGAATCCATATTCAGCTTCAAATTAATAAAAAATTATAAAAGAAAAATAATCAAAATCAGTAACCACATAAATCTAAGAGAACATAAATCAAATTCTATGAGAAAAATCAAACAAGCAATATACAACTAAATACTAAAGTACAGTAAAGTCATTGTTCTGACTGTACAAGTTCTGAAAGTCAAACATAAGCTGTAATTCCTTTATGTCACCCTCACTATTGCCCACAGTCACACTTCTTTTAACAGTAAAGATCAATAAATCACAAACCAAGATAGGATTGTTTAGATAAGCTCTGGATTGTCCTCTCTGTCTGTGTGAATTTATAGCTGACTAGGCCCCTTGAGACGGCTAGATCTTCCCTGTCTATAACCGAACCTTTTCTAACAACCAACAGTGAAATTTAAAGGTAAAAACAACTAAATATAAATCAAAGTAAATCTTCTTGTGTTCAAGCTAGTCCTTCCTTCCTACAGTGAAAAACAGATGTAAAAATACAATATAAATTCAAATAAAACTTTGCTTACCAGTCAACTCCACAGTAAATCACAAACCAAGATAGGATGTTTAGATAAGCTCTCATTTGGTTACTTTGTTTGGAGATATCACCTGTCTTCATCTGTGTCTTTCTGGGCTTTGGCTGGTTCCATAAATATCTAGGAGATGCTTGCCCTTATCAAGACACTTAACTTTCTGAACCATCTATGGACCCCAAGAACCCTTCAAAGTGGTTTCAAATAATACCACAGTCATATGGTACATAAACAAGTAAAGGCAAGTCAGGCTGCACCCCCTTTTGCTGACTAGCCAAGATAACTTGGGCTACAGCTTCACAGCACAATCTCATTCTACATTCCATCAGAGCAAAACTCTGTGGCAGACAAATTGAGCAGGACTATAGCACACAGCCACAAATGGAAACTAGGTCATGGGGTCTTTCATCATTTGCTCGATCTGTGAGGAGTTCCTCAAGTAGACGTTTTTGCCTCCTCTTTGGACAATCAACTGGCAAGATTCTGTCCAGGGCTCTTTGCAAAAAGCCGTGGAAGACAGATGCCTTTTCTTTTCTTTGGACAGGAATGCTCCTGTATGCTTTTCTACCCTTTCCACTAATATTCAGAAGGAATCCCCCTAGATGACTGTGGTAACTCCCTTCTTGCCTAGGCAACCGTGGTTCTCCCTTCCTTCAGAAATGACTGGGCCAGTTAATACAAACTTCCTTGCAGGCTGGATCTACTCACACAAGAACAGGGATGTATGATACAGCCTGACATCAGTCATTTTTAGTTGACTGCCTGGATGATAAGGTATTAATTCCTTTTAGAGACCTGTTTACTGAGGATGTGCAGTAGGTATTAACAGAGGCATGAAATCCTGATGCTAGAAAATCATATATTAGCAAATAGAAAAGGTTTTCTAGTTGGTGCCAATAACATAACCAACACCTATTCAGGGCTGGTTGTTCTCTGATTTTACAATATTTGTGTGAGTTACTATCCTATGGTCTTTCTTATTCCTCTGTATAGGTTAATTTATTGGCCAGTTCAGCATGCATGCCCATAGTTCCTCCTCTTTCAAAGCAGTCTCATGTCAAAATGTTCTTAAAAGTGGTTTTGCATAAGTGGCCACCAATTAAGCCGGTGACACCCCTTAGGATATTAATTTTGTGCTACAGAAGTTAACTTTTGCTCCATTTCAACCAACTAATATGTCTGACTTGAGGTTCTTAAAATGGAAAATAGTGTTTCTGATTGCTCTAACCTCTGCAAGAAGGGTATCTGATTTACAGGCTCTTATGGTGAGTTGGTCTACCTCATTTTCCACTGGGACAGGGTTTTTTTTTGAGGATTAGCCCTACTTTTATGTCTATAGTTGTATCCAAGTTTACTTTAAGCCAAACTATCCATCTCCTCATCTTCTTTACTGAATCCAAAAATGAGGGAGAAAGATACTCCATATCTTGGATATCCATAGACAACTCAGGTACTGTCCTGATAGAACTATATCTCTGAGTTCTTTCTATTAATTGTTTGTTTCTTGCTGAAGATAAGAAGAAGGGACAACGTGAGTCAAAATAAACTGTTTATAAATGGTTTTCTAAGGCCATTACCTTTTGTTATACTCACCATAACAGATCTATTCCAAGCAGGGTCTAGACCATCTCTGTTGGGACCTTGGCCTCATATGCGGCTTTCAGGAAAGGGTTGGATGCTACTTGGTTCTCTGTGCATACTTTTACAAAGGCACTATATGCTTGACTCCTACTCTAGGCCCAAATCAAGCTTTGCTAGGACCATTTTCCAGGTGTTCCTGGACTCTTTTCCTTCCACCTCTCATATGTAGTTAGCTATAGTAATCTACCCATATAGCTAAGGCTACTACAGCAGTGATCAATATGATGAACATAGTGCAGCTGTGTAGGTTGAATTTACCATAACAGTAGATGTTTGAATGATCACTGCTGCAGTAGCCGCTCCCTCCCTTCACCCCCCCTTGTTTTTTGGTATATTTTCTATATGCCAGGGTGTGGACATTTATGCTTTGTTGTTCCTAGAACAGTCCTTTCAGGGCTCAGCCTCTATCTTTCTGCTGGCAGGAAAGCTCTGAAGGGATCCACAACCAAATTTGTCTTTTAGTCAGCTTAGCTTGAGCTGCTTGACATTTTAGGTGTGTGGAAGGTGTCTTGAAGCTTTGGAAGCAGAGGGTAACCCATATAGCTATGGCTACTGCAGCAGTGAACATTCAAACATCTACTGTTATGGTAAGTTCACCTTAGAAGAAAAATAAGAGCAAAACTGATAACACCAAGAAGAGTAGTTCCAGAACCGCAAAAATCCAAAGACAGTTGGTACAAAGCAGCAAAATCAGACCAAATGGTAAAAATCCAAAGTCAGTAGGTACAAAACAGCAAAATCAGAAAACAGTTGCCTGCAGTGAGGCAACTGTTTAAATGAGGATGTTAATTAGTCACATGTTTGGTTAGAGCTGAGTTGCATTAAGAAACAATTGAGACTGTTTTGAGCAAATGAACAGCCAAATAATAAAATGAAACATTAAAATGTGCATAGGTTAAATTGACATTGCATTGTTTATACATGACTGGTAAACCAAGTGAGTGTTATGATGAAATTAAAAACTTTGCTTGTCCAAAAGGTTTGGATAGAAATACAAATACAAATACAAGTGGAAGTTTAAAAAAAGCTGTGTGTGATCCAAGTGAGTTTGAAGTCAGCAGTCCTGTGTAATATGAGAATCAATGTAGTGCTGTTATGTTAGCCTTAAAAATAGATGTTATAATGCATATGAATTTGCACTACTTGGTGACTTGGGGCAAGTGTGTTCAATGGGCAAAGAAACAGTGTTGAAAATAGTGAAAATAGGATGAGACATGCTATAATCTAGCCCTTCTGAGCTTCAGAACCGAGCCTATACTAAGTGTGCCATTTAACCCGGGGCCTGCCTGCATCTAGCTTGAGTTGCCAGACAAGCTCCCTGTATTCCAAGGTCGATTCCCAGTCCCTCCTCTAATGTTAGGGTTCACTTGTTCAAGGATCATGAAAGACAACTTGTAATTGGGACATGTAAGTGAGTGTTTGTTCCTTTTCTTTTCAATGTCGTAAGTGTGTTCGTATAGCCTTTTCCTGAATTCCCTCTCTGTTTTGCCCACATAAAAGGCACCACAGGTGGTGCAGAGCCTGATATAAACAACCCCTTTTGTTCCACATGAAAAGTGACAGGGGGATCTGATACAGGTGTGTCTGGATGCAAGGTAGATGTGGGATTTATTTGCAATGAGAGGACATTGCTTGCAGGCACCACATTTGAAGGTGCCCTTGTTGTTGTGAGAGTTGTGAGTAGTTGCAATGGGTTTTCTCTCGAAGATGTCTTTGAGGTTTTGCATTCAAACATCTACTGTTATGGTAAGTTCACCTTACACAACTGTACTTTCTTCCATGCCACAACCCCCCTCCCCACACATACACGTGCACATTCACACATATGACCAATTTAGAGTGCCCATTCCAATTGTCTTTGGATGTGGGAGGAAACCAGAGCGCCTGGAGAATACCCACATGAACAAAGGAAGGACATGCAAACTCCACAGAGAAGATACCCGAGGCAAGAATCAAACCAAAGAACCTCTTGCTGGCAGACAAAAATCCCTACTGTGCCATTGTTGTACTGTCTTGTTTGGTAATATAATAAAAAGGGATTGGTCTATTATATCTGCACTGTTGCCTGCCTAGCTTTATAATAATGTTTGCCATTAAACCTGTTAAGATTGTATTGATTTTTGAGCACATGATTTGTCTTTTCATGCTGTCTATTGCTTGACACAGTTATGTTCTTTTATTCTGCAGTGCATGTTAATATTTCATTCTCCATAACATGCTTCAGCAAGTCATCCTGTGCTCACAGTATTGAGCGTTCCTGAAAGCAATGGCCACTGTAGCAGTATATTTTTGCAGAATCTTCACAAATTCATTTATACTGCATTAGTGTTTGCAATGCTATTATTGTGACAACTATAAACAGATGTTTCATTTTAGAAAAAAAAAACATGGCTTTGTTTCATTGCCATGACAACTTCGTTTTATTAAATCTAAGGTTTGTCAAAAATCTACAAGTTATGATATCTTTGCACTTTATATGTGCAAGTATAATCTATAATATTCCTCTCAAAACTAAATTGCTGAATAAACTCATAAAACATCACAAATGCTCTTGTTGAAAAGCACTGCAGTGCTGTACATGCACATGTGACGACATTCATTAAAGCTTATTTAGAGGGGTACACCTCCCCAGAGATTGTCTCTTGATGATCATTTGCATTCTGTTCACAGCACATGTTGTGTTGCATGATTGTTTGCTTCCACATCAACTGTCAGCATTCTTGACCCCCTACTCCTGGGTATTAAATGTCTTGTTGTCCATCTGGAGCTCTCTCTGCTGTCAAAGAATATGAGAATCCCTGGAGTGCAGGTTCAGCTTTACTGACCCATTATGAACAAGCTCTATGATTTAAACAATGTCCTTACCTGCCCCAGTACATTCACCGAATCAGCAGCTTCACTGAACTGAGACAGAAATGGCAAATCCTTACAAAAGACCTTGTATTTGCAGTCAGATAGTACGTCTGCATGTCAAAGAAATGGTTAGAATTTAAAGTGCTTTAAGGAATTGTTTTAGCTGTATATTTATGTTTTTAAAGTAATTGCTGGATGTTGAAGTACATACATCACATATCACTGTTTAGTTAAAATAATCATATATTAGTATAAAAGATAAAAATAACTTACTTACCTAAAAGACGTAAACATTATAGCTACTACCTGACCTGATAGTGCCTCATAATTAACCATATGAACAAAGGTAGTTAATTGCTAACATTGGCAATATGCTTATCTGTCTACTCTAGCTGCAATACTGCAGGTTCACAAAGCAACTGGCAAAGAAACCAAAACAAAAACAAACATCATTTTAATTCCTGGCATATTCCTGTAAAGCACAAGAAAAACAAATGTTTATTTGTGAAAGCTGTTGTATTTTTTAAACATGTTAATTTTTGCTCCTTTTTTGTACTTTACTGTTTGTAGGAAGGAAGGAATAGATTGCATACAGGAAAATTTACTTTGATTTATATTTTGTCGTTTTACCTTTAATTTTCACTGTTGGTTGCTAGAAAGGGATACGATTTAGACAGGCAAGCTCTAGCCATCCCAAAGGGCCTAGTCAGCTATGAATTCACACAGACTGCAGAGAGGGTAATTCATATCATATCTAAACAATCCTATCTTGGTTTTGTTTTTATTGATCTTTACTGTTAAAAAGAACTGCGACTGCGAGCAAAAGTGAGCAGAAGATTCTGTGCATGATGTAAAGGAATTTTAGCTTTTGTTTGACTTTCACAACTTGTACAGTCAGAGCAACATTCCTGTACTTACTTTACTATTTAGTTGTGTATTGCTTGTGTGATTTTTGTCATAGAAGTTGATTTAATTTCTTTTTGAATTCTGACTTTGATTATTCTTTACTTTTATAATATTTTATTCATTTGAAGCTGAATATGGATTTCTTAAATGAGTAGGCAAGTAAAGATTTGCTAAAGCACGAATATCTCGTGTGTGTCTTTCGGCTTTTCCCAGTTAGGGGTCGTCACAGTGGAACTCCGGTCCGCTAATGATTGGCAGTAGATTTTTACATGCCGAGTTGCCGGCCTGATGCACAACCTTCAACGAAGGTACGCCCACATAGTGAAATAAATGCTATGCATATTTAAGGGTAACTTCTGATATCACTGGTCATCTGTGCTCTTCATGTCAAAAGTTGGATGATTTGTTTACCATTTTTAGAAGTAATTCTAGACTTATTGATGATGATTGCACTTGTCCAATTGGCATGGCTTGGAGACCTGTGTTACATATATTAATGACTGCACTGGGGAGATAAGTAATGTTAGGCAAAGAGCAAATAGCACACATTTAGGAAATGATGTGTCTATTGTCTGTAAAGATGATTTAACCCATATGAAACAAGGCAATGCCACTTTCAGCTTTAGAATTCTGGATGCAAGTATTCATCAATCTGAGGATTCGGAGTGTTTAGAAGAAAACAAAATAAGAAAGAAAGGAAGAAGTTCACAACAAATAAGGAAGAAAAAGAAACTGATTAATATCTGTAAAGTAAAGAGAATATGTACTAAAAGTATACTGTTTTCTCATATAACACACAGATTACAGGGAATGATAACATTTTTCTATGCCAGCTGGATGAGAATTGTATGTTTGCAAATTTAATAAGCAATGAAAACAGTGGGATTAATAAGACTAATGGTGGTATAGATATTAATGTATTAGAAGTTGAAGATTCTTCAGAGATGGTCAGAAAAGATATTCTTGTAATTGAAGAGTCAGTTAGTAGAGGAACTGATACTTATATTTGCAGAGAAGATAATGAATGCTGAATAGTGTTATTCTTACCAGGAGCAAAAATAGAAGACGTGAGACAAGCCATGGAACTCTTTTAATGTAAGGAAGTACGGATATGTTTTTATTCCTGTCAGTACAAATAATCTCATCTGCAAGGACTCTTTGACTTTTAGGAAGGAACTTAACAGCCATCTAGACAGCATAGCTTGCACTGGTATTAGGACATATTTTTCACAAATCACACATAGAAGGATAGTCAGGTCACTGTGAATGAAAAGATTTTTTGGATAAACACCTACACAAAAAAAGTGTCCTGTTTTAAAAAATAGAAATGTGTAGAGCATCCAAGCCTAGTTTTGGGTATACACGTTCAAGCAGGATGGCGTGCATTTGTCAAGATCAGGGAAGAGAATTTTTGCAGCAGATATTTTGCAATATTTGACAAACACTAAGCAGGATTTTTGCCAGGTCGAAAATTTAACAATTCACAGACAACAGTTGATACATCTCTGATGGTTGTTCATGCTAGGGGCATTAATAATACAGTTTTTTAATTGGAAAATTTGATATGTTTCCACAAGATTGATGTTGTTATTGTTTGTGAAACATGGTTAAAGAACAATGACTGGAAACTTGTTCTGTCAAGCTATAAATGTTATTACTGCAACAGACATTCTAACAAAAATTAGGTGCAGGTGTTATAAGGATTAAAAATAGTTATGAGCCCTGTGATTATTACTTATTCAGTGATAACACCAATACTATAAACAGTGTAACTGCGATGATAAAGACATCCCTGGAACATATGACAATTGTTGGAGTGTATAGACCATCAAAGTCAAGTACAGATGACCTAGAGAAATTCATACATTTCTTGCATGAAACACAGGAGGGAAGAATAATATTAGCTGGGGACTTAAATTTACCAGAAACAGAGTGAAATAATATTGATTCAGCAACATCAGTAAGGAAATTATTCACAACATATATTCAGGAACAACAATTGCTTCAGATTGTGAAAAAAAAATACTAGGAAATGGAACATACTAGATATTGTTTGTGTTCTGAAAGAAATCTGTTACTTCAAGTCAAGTTTTAGTACCTTTGATGTGCAGTGACCATGGGGTTACAAAGGTTAATTTGTTCCTAGATAATTCTGCCAAACTGAAATCTAAACCAATGCACAGAAGGTTAATTGCAGATTATATGGAAGTGAAACAGTCACTATGTAAAACTAGCTGGAGTGATGTGTTTAGTGGAAAAACTGCAGATGGCATGTGGAAAGTTTTGAAAGAGAAATTGTTTGAGGGAAAAAATAAAAAAAATGGTTAACATTAGGATCTAAGTATACAAAGTCAAGGGGATATATTTCCATAAGAACAAGATTCCTGATTAAGCTGAGAGACAAAAAATATATAAGAAATGGAAGAGGGGTCAAACTACAACTTTGAAAACTGAACTAAGCTGGACAAACAAATTAAGCATAGTATGAGACAAGATCAAGAAAAATTGAAGAAAATGTATATAGAGATATTGAGCATAATAGGAAACCTTTTTATATATACATTAGATGTGGAAGGAGTTAAGACATACAAATTGATAAACTGTGGAGATTCTAAAATGTATTCTCTGCTTGAAATATTTGTATGTATGTAGACTGTGTAACTTAATTAATATGTAATTACACAGTGTAACATAATTAATATTCTGAAGTATGAAGAATGAATGCTTGTTAAGCAGTACTTGCGTACTGTAACCTATGCAGTACCCATGGGTATAGCTCAAGATCCTCAAAGGTAGAAACTACTATGACTCTAAAATATGTGTGGCAGCAGAGCATGATGGCACCAGTTTGATTGGCATGTAGGTGGTACTGACAGGGCTACAACTGGGAAGGACTATGAGGCATGCTAAGGATTTAGGCTAGGGGGAATATAAGACAACTTATAGTTACAGTTACAGTTATAGTTACAGTTACAGTTATAGTTATAATTATAGTTATAGTTATAGTTATAGTTACTGTTACAGTTATAGTTATAATTATAGTTATAGTTATAGTTATAGTTATAGTTACAGTTACAGTTACAGTTACAGTTACAGTTATGGTTACGTTACAGTTATAGTAATAGTTATAGTCACAGTTATAGCAGCAGGGTTTGGAGAAAAAAATACTAGGAAATGGAACATACTAGATATTGTTTGTGTTCTGAAAGAAATCTGTTACTTCAAGTCAAGTTTTAGTACCTTTGATGTGCAGTGACCATGGGGTTACAAAGGTTAATTTGTTCCTAGATAATTTTGCCAAACTGAAATCTAAACCAATGCACAGAAGGTTAATTGCAGATTATATGGAAGTGAAACAGTCACTATGTAAAACTAGCTGGAGTGATGTGTTTAGTGGAAAAACTGCAGATGGCATGCGGAAAGTTTTGAAAGAGAAATTGTTTGAGGGCAAAAATAAAAAAAAATGGTTAACATTACGATCTAAGTATACAAAGTCAAGGGGATATATTTCCATAAGAACAAGATACCTGATTAAGCTGAGAGACAAAAAATATATAAGAAATGGAAGAGGGGTCAAACTACAACTTTGAAAACTGAACTAAGCTGGACAAACAAATTAAGCATAGTATGAGACAAGATCAAGAAAAATTGAAGAAAATGTATATAGAGATATTGAGCATAATAGGAAACCTTTTTATATATGCATTAGATGTGGAAGGAGTTAAGACATACACATTGATAAACTGTGTGCAGATTCTAAAATGTATTCTCAGACACAGCAGATTATAGATGTATTTACAAAATCTTATGCAAAACAGTTTGGCTCCACAAATGGGTGATAAGTTGTCCTAGTGACATCTAGGTAACCTCAGATACTGGAATCAGATTATATTGAAAAAGAACTGCACAAACTGGATCCAAACAAAGCACAAGGAGAAGACAAAATTAACAATAATGACCCAAGAATACTTCAGCAATAACTTACATTATTATTATATCTATTATTCACCAGGTTATATAAATATGGGGAGATTCCTCATGATTAGAGACATGCTTATTAAAACTGTCTTTAAGGGAAATGGAAGTAGGACAAACCCAGAGTCATATAGACCCTTAAGCCTACTTTCATGTTTCAGAAAAATAATGGAGAAGATAATATTGGATAAGTTATTGTCAAAAGTTGGATAGGTTGGGACGTGAAATCATATATCAGCATGCATACATTGAAAATAGATCTATTACTACCTGTAGCATGATGTTCTATAACAATATAACAGCTATGTATGAAAATTTGTGTTGTGATGTAATTTATATAGATTTAACTCTAGCATTTGACAGTGTCATACACAAAACACCGATCAATAAATTAGAATAACTAGGTATTGATATACCCTTGATAAGATGGATAGCTGCATGGCTAACAAATAGAACATGCCAATCATCATACAGCAATTGGACAGGTGAAACCCTTGATTACAGTCAGGGTATCCCACAGGGCTCTGTACTAGGCACTTACTTGTTTAGATTGCATCTTTCAGACCCAACTTTTTCATATGAGGTGTTCTACAGTCTATATGCAGATGGCTTGAAACTGGGTAAACTGATTACATGTATTACAGATAAGGCATGTCTGCAAATGAACTTGACTAAATTGACCACTTGGGCACAGAAGAATAATATACTGATAAATACATCAAAAACTTAGCATATGAGATTTGGGAGACATAAATTGAAAGGTGAATATTTAATATAGTGCACAGTGATTAAAACTGTAGACTCATTTAAAGACCTGGGCATATTGGTAGATCCAGTTTTGAGTTTTTCTAATCATAGTGACCAATTGGTTAATGATAGTTATAGAACTATAGGTTGTATAAAAAGATTTATAAAGTCTAGGAAATCAGAAATGATGAAGTCATTGTTTGTTAGTTACATTAAACCCAAACTTGAGTATGGAATAACAATATGGAAACCTTATAAGAAAACAAGCATGAGTAAACTGGAAAGAGTACAGTAGAAATATACCAAGGGCATCCATGAATGTAAAAAATTAAGTTATTATGAAAGACTAAAATATCTGAACTTGTGCATTGTTTCATATATATATATATATATATATATATATATATATATATATATATATATATATATATATATAGATCTTATTCAGGTAGATAGGGCATTTAAAGACAACTACCTCTGAGAATGTTTGGGATTATGAAAAAGTAGTAGAGAATCATCGGACAATTTATGTAGAAGATTCTATAGGAATGAGAAGTGTACTAATTGGCTCCCTGAGAGAGCAGCTGATGTATGAAACAGGCTACCAAATTACATGAATGCAAGTACTAGTTTAGACATTTTTAAGAACAGCCTGGACACTTATTAAGGGAACAAGTGTTTTGGAATATTGGCAAGCTAGCAGGGCATTAATGCCTCTGCTTGAAATATTTGTATGTATGTAGACTGTGTAACTTAATTAATATGTAATTACACAGTGTAACATAATTAGTATTCTGAAGTATGAAGAATGAATGCTTGTTAAGCAGTACTTGCGTACTGTAACCTATGCAGTACCCATGGGTATAGCTCAAGATCCTCAAAGGTAGAAACTACTATGACTTTAAAATATGTGTGGCAACAGAGCATGATGGCACCAGTTTGATTGGCATGTAGGTGGTACTGACATGGCTACAACTGGAAAGGACTATGAGGCATGCTAAGGATTTAGGCTAGGGGGAATATAAGACAACTTATAGTTACAGTTACAGTTATAGTTACAGTTACAGTTATAGTTGTTATAATTATAGTTATAGTTATAGTTATAGTTATAGTTACAGTTACAGTTACAGTTATAGTTACAGTTACAGTTATAGTTATAGTTATAATTATAGTTACAGTTACAGTTACAGTTACAGTTACAGTTATGGTTACGTTACAGTTATAGTCATAGTTATAGTCACAGTTATAGCAGCAGGGTTTGGAGAAAGGAGGATTTGGGACTGGATACTTTCAAGAGAGTTTACCTGTGTTCAGATAAATCAGTGATACATTGAGTTAGGTTGCTATTTTAACTTTTAGATAAAACAACTTAAGACTGATGGCTTGGTGGAAAGTTCTGTGCAACTCCTAAGTCTACAATGAGTGCAATGGCTGACTATAAAATGCCAGCCTGGACAACACCTTCCCATTTGTAATGATGTTTGCAAACTGATGAACGTATCCAAATGCAATAGCTAATTCATACGTGTGGTAGACAAGTTAATGGAATGACTGGGCAATGCCAGATTCCTCACTATCCTGAACCTGACCCCATCAAGCATAACTAACAATTTACCTAGATGATATGGTTATTCACTCAGAAAGGTGAGACACACACCTTTCAGATGGCCAAGCAGTATTAGAGTCCTTAAGGCTGGCATGAAGGAAGTTATATGCATATGTTATGTAACAGGGCAGGGATTAGTTAAACACCAGCATTTCAAAATCAAATCAGGAGAAAAATAGACCATATCACAGACAATGAATCAATGTTCATGTTTCCTTGGACATGCTGTACACTACAGGAAATTTATCTTGGAGTATGTCTGAATAGCCTGTCTCATAATAGACCTCTCCAAAGGTAAGAGGATAGAGAAGGTCAAGTGGATAGCAGAGGCTGCCATGGTCTTTAAAGGCTTAAGAAAAGCTTCAATGTTGAGCTAGTCCTGAAGTCATCTGACTTTTCCAAGTCTTCTAAAATTAATTTGGCTGCATCAAAGGTGAGGTTAGGGGCAATGCTCACACATAAACATTGATAATGAACACAATCCTGTCTGCTATCTAAGAAGAAAATAGAACAAAACTTAGTCTTGAAATGAGTACTATCTGCTGGGCAGAGAATCCACACTAGTAACAGATCATACAGATGTACCGCTGCTTCACCAGCTTAAGGAGAGCAATGTATAACTTTGCTGGTGGGCCCTAACATTCAGCCATTCTGCTACAAAATTCAGCATTATCATTATGTGCACTATCACAATACAGATGTTCTGTCTTTGGCTCACAAAACTTATTGTAGGCTGAAAGCTGGTGGTTTCAGGCTCTGGGGGAAGGGGTCATCTGAAATGTATGATCATGGTGCTACTTGGAGTGACTGGTAGGTGTTACCAATGAGCAAAAGTAGAATCATATAGGCCCCCTAGGCCCATTACAGATTTAGGCTAGGTGGAATATTGGAGGGTTTACAGTTATAGTACCAGGATTCACCAGAAAGCAGGATTGTGGGTGTGGTCTCATTACAAGAGTTTATCCTTGGTTCACATAAATCAGTGACACCTTGGGTGAGATGGCTATTTAAGGCAGGTCCCACTGACAAGAGGGTTGAAACCAGTGGAAATAAGTGGAAGTCAGTGGAGCTCCCGTGTTCCTAGTTCTAGAGGAGATGGGAATGGTTTTCCTGAAGAAATGTATGCAGTAAGACTACAGCAAGCAGCTCTGAGGTAGGGAGTTTTCACTTGTGTGTCCCATGTCTGCCAGTTGAATTGACAATTGAAAGACCATAACCATAATGTGCCTGGGATGAGTGCTGAGTCAGTTACTGTTTTATTCATGCATGACATGAAGCAAATGTTCCATAAAGGATTGGCAAGCCAGAGACATTCATTTTTTTTCTTCTGGTTCTACTCACAGAACAGCAAAGATGTTTGATACACCCTGACATCAATCAATTTCAATTGACTGCCTTGGTAATAGGGTCTTAATTCCTATTAGGATTCTGTTTATTGAGGCCATGCAGCAGGTACTAATGGAGACAAGAAAGGCTGCCACTAGAAAATCATGTTAGCAAATGGAAAAGCACACATTCTAGGCTAGTTGTTCTCAGATTTTACAATATTTGTATGAATTGCTATCCTATGGCCATTCTTATTCTTCCATCAAGGTTCATTTATTGGCAATTTCAGCATATATGCTCATGGATCCTCCTCTTTCAATGCATTTTCACATCAAAATGTTTTTTCTCTCAAAACTTTTTTTTTTATTTTTCAAATACATTTGAATGAATTCCATAGTATTTATACATAACATCTTAAATAACTATGTACACTATTTACATTAGCCTGACACTATAACAGATCTTAATGTATGCAGTTACTTTATAAGTATACTCAATCCATTATCAGAGTGTCTGATCAATTATTGCATAGTGTCAATCAATGATAAGACTTTTCCCCAAGGGTTGTTGATAAATGGCTTTGGATAAATTCTTAGTTCTTTAATTTTAATTTCCAATAATGCTGTGGTCTTTAATAGGCTGCAGAAGTCTTCCAAAGTTGATAATGGGTTTGTATTCCATCTTCTTGTTATATACTTCTTTGAAATTGCAAGTATAGTCCATACTAGATACATGTTTGACCTATTCAAATGAGGACCTTTGTTCACATTTAATAATACAAGAGCTTTAATTAAATAACATGATTCATTAAATAAAGCTTGTAAAATGTTATTAATACCATTCCAAAATGGCTTAATTTTAATACAGTCAAAAGAAAATGTGGTTCCAATCTGCATTGTGTACTTGCTCACATCGCCAACATATTCCTTTTATGGAAGAACTAATTTTACTGATTCTGTCTGGGGTTAAGAATGCTCTGTGCAAGCATTTTCAATTAACAACTTTCCAGTATTGTTTAAAGGATGCATATCTTATCAATAATAAGATATTTGGTTTAATAACTTCAGTTAATGTATTGAGTGTCATTTTGTTATATATTTCCAATAGTTAAAAAGTATCAATATTTTGTAAAATTTTGAAATACTGTTTCCCATGTCAAAGTCACTATATATAATTTCATATATGCATTTTGTAAATTTAGGTATTTCCTTAAATGAAGAATTGTTAAATATTCTGCTTAAATCTTGCGAATATGACAGAATACTCTGTAAAGTTTGCCAGTCCTTTTGTGGAATTTTGTATGTTGTTTTTATTACTTGTATATCTAAAACTTTTAGTTCTTTGATACATTGGAGACAACAAACAAACCCTTTCTGTTCCCAGGAATTAATAATTTATCTATATATTTTATGTGGAAAGTTCTTTGTGACTATAAATGGTGTTAAAAGATCAAACAAAATTGCATACTAATGCTTAATATGTGCCATGGCAAATTGTTTTTTATCTATTTGAAATTTTTTTGTAAATCAAATTAATTTATTGATATTACAGTTAGTAATTCTTTCCAATTTGCAGAGTAATTTGGACTTAACCAGTCTGAGATTGTTTTAGAGATTGATGCTTTTATATATGTTTCGATATCAGGAAAGTTTAATCCTCCCTGTTTCCATGGTCTGATATTATGTATTAAAGCTATTCTGCTTCTTTTGGGAAGCCATAAACATTTTATTAGGCATGAATTTATTTCTTTAAGCATATTCCTTTCTGGTAACAGTTGTATTGCCAAGGCTATATATAGACTCTTGGGCAGTAAAACCATTTTTATTAACTGCAGTCTATCTTCAAATGTTAATATTATTTTGTTCACTTTTTCCACAGAGATTTTAATTGTGTTGATGATATTATTGTTTTTTTAGACAAATTCATTATAATCCTTGCATAACTCAATTCCTAGACATTTTAAGGTAGATTCTTATTTCCACATGATGTGATCCCTCTTAGTCTGCAGTTCTTCTTTTTTTATTTAAAAATACAAATTTTGATTTTGATTTATTGAAATGGAGTCCTGAAGTCATGTGAAATTTGTCAATTAATATAGCTAATTCTTCTAATGTCTCTTTTGTATTAGATAATGATAGTAATATGTCATCAGAAAAAAAGGTTACTTTAGAATTATATTGTTCATAAACATATATTCCTTTGATTTTTATAGTGTTACAAATGGAATCTGCCAATATTTCAATAGCCAGAGCAAATAGAATTGGTGACATGAGACATTCTTGTTTAGTGCCTTTTGTTATATGTATAGATTCAGAGGTAAAAGGACCTAACTTGACACATGCTAAATTATTTGTATATGTATTCTTTAGGAGATGAACAAAGGATGCAGGACATTCAAATAACATTAGGATTTTGAATAAATAGTCCCAATTTAGTGACTCAAAGGCTTTCTCTATATCTAAGCCAATTATGAGTGTTTCTTTATTTTCTTTATTAACATAATCTATAAGAGAAATTATCATTTTAATATTGTCATGTGTGTGTCTATGATATATAAACCTAGTTTGATCATTATTTATTGTTTTGGATAGTGGTAGTTTCATTCCATTAGTTAATATTGTCATAAATATTGTATAGTCATTATTTAATAATGATATAGGTCTATATGAGGTACAGAGGTTTGGGGATTTGTTTTCCTTTAGGATTGGTGTGATTAAGGAATATCTCCAAGAGGCTGGTATTAAAGCTTGTGACTGAATTTCTAATAGAGTTTTATGGAAGAGGGATAGTATCTTTGAAGGAAAAAGTTTATATATTTCCATAATTATGTCATCTATACCTGGAGCTTTATTAATTTTACCCTCTTTTATTGTATCTGTAATTTCATTGTTGGATATGGGTGCTTGCAGATCTAGTTTTAATTTTGCTGATCATTTTTTATATTGGAACATTTTTCATCTAGATTTAATTGATCAATATGTATATTTTCTTTTTTGGAAATGTTCCATATAGTGATTTCTATAGGCATCAAGAATGTCACCTATATCTGAAACATTTTACCCTTTCTTTTCATGGAAGATACCTTTAATGTTATTAGCTTTTGATTGTATTAAGATTCTTGAGGATACATTATGTAGATATTTGGGAGAAGTGGCCAAGGTACTAATTTTTAGTTTTCTAAAGCTAAACTAGTTTATGTGTTAGAATTTTGTTGTATTTATTGTTTAATACTTCTACTTTCTTTTTCTTCTCCAAATGATTTTGATTTTTTCAGCTTTTACTGACAAAAGTTTGGATTGTAGATCTAATAATTCAGAATCCCATTCTCTGATTTTTTAATACCAAGATAGAGTTTTATCATATATGTAAGCTTTTAATGAGTCCCATATCATTATTTTCATTTATCTCTGTGGTGTAATTAATATCTATGAAGAACTGTAATACAGATAATAACCAGGGTTTGAACTCTTTAATTTTAGTTATATATTCTGGAATTCTGGAGTTAAAGATTAATGGTTTGTACCCATTTTGAAGTTTTAGTATCAATGAACTGTGCTCTGAAAAGGGGCAGGGAGTGATTGAAAAATTAATGACTTTAGAGTGTTAGTCATGGGCAGCAACTATTTTATCTAATCTAGCTTGGGTACAAAATCTGCGATCTCGATGGGAAAACAACAAAGATTTATCTTCTTTAAATTTGAAAGTATCTTCAAGATGAAATGATTCTACCCACTTGTTTAAAGCTTTTGATACAGCAGATGTATGCAGCGATCTTTTATTTGTAGTTTCAGAAATATTAAATATACAGTTAAAATCTCCTCCTAATATTAAGTTGCCTTTATAATTATTGGAAATGAAATCAAAGTGTTTTTAACAGTTCCTGCTCCAATGCCTGGGAACGAGTATAGACTGGCTAGGGTCCATATTCTGTTATTATATTTAACTATTACTAATGCCATAAAGCCTTCTTTATCTTCATACTTATAAATGATTTCTGGGTTAATCACATTTGGTTTCCATAAAATTGTTACCCCTTTTGTCTTTGTCTTATAAGTGGATTGCACCTATATCATATATTCCTTAGGATTCCATTTGTAATTGTCATTTGTTTTGAAATGAGTTTATTGAAGGAAGACAATTTGTGCTTTGTTCAGTTTTAAATATTTCAGTGGATTGGATCTATTGCTAGGATTGTTTACACCATTGGTATTTAAAGATAATAAAGCTAAATCCATCTTAGGTTATTTAGACTATGTATTTTTTGTTTTATTGTGACTATTAAACATTTTCTGCTGATAACTATAAAGTATATATTTGAGCTTTTAAAGGAAATTATCAGTTTTATACTTTGAGTGTTTACCATTAAAGTAATGTTTTGGTCAGACATACTAAAATGTTTTTGTGAAATAACAAATTTAAATTAATAAATGTTAACAAAACTAAGATCCACACTAGCCACTGAATGAAAATCATTCCTAATCTGATGAATAAAACCTAAGTCCATCAGATTATCACTCATACCTTGACAATCCAGAACATCTGAGCTCTATAAACTGAATTATCATATGGAGAATATTTGTAATAGGAATAAGCAATATTTATATTATTTTGAACAGATATAGTACTATTGTAGATTTTGACAGAATTCTAATACAATATAAATGTCTACTTATTGTATAAGCAATTAATATTTACATGAAAGATAGATGACAAGAAGTTCAATCATAGTAAAGTAGGATGTATCATATATAAAACCTCAGTAAAAGATTATAGCACACAGTTATTTAACATATTCACCCTTATTAATGAAGTCTTTCAAAACTTATTACTTAATATAAATAGATGGTTATAATATTTATGCCTAATGTTTATAATACAATGTATTTTATGGATATATCAGAAGTTATATTTCATTGTTTGTCAGCATTTAAGTAATCACTTTGTTTGTAACTAACTTACTTAAAGCATCAAGTTTGTTTTATGTGAGCATTGATGAAAGTTAGTGCATTTTAATTATCAGTGCATTCCTCTTCCCCCCATTTCCAACACATAAGGATTTTCATATCTGTCATTTCTTATTATAAAATGAGTGAAATTATAGGTTAAAAACAAAAAAAATCACTTATTGTGATTAATGATTACAAATTCCTTTTCCATATTTATAAATTGCCATATTGTGGCATATACTGAAAGTTTTTAGATTTAAATGGCAACATTCTAGTTTGTAAAATCAGCAAAGGTTAAACTGAGTGATTATTGTCAATTTAATACTATTTGTTCAGAATGTGATTGTTACATTCTGTGACATTCCTAGTTCAGGTTTGTATTGTTTCCCTTGAACAACTTTATCAGTTTGCTGTCATGTATAAAATATTAGTTACCTTGATAGCAGCTTAAGTATTACGTATGGTCAAGATGGGTAACAAAACCACAATTCAAGATAAAGCAATTATATGACTGAGAAAAATCATCAGGCTTCCACTTAATGTTCAATATAGTATATGTAATTTTTGACAAGTTAAAACAGTAGTGTTATTATACACAAGCCCATGTTATTAAAACCTGTCTTTAATATCTAAATTCAGCAGACTGCTTCATCTTATGTGACAATTATATATTGTATGTCTAGATTTACTAAAATCATACATTACATAACTATTGTGTGTTCTTTTTTTTTTTTTTTGGCTGTTGTTATTTGAGAGACCACAAGCTGTAATGCTTATTCTTATTATTAGCTCCTTCCAAGCATGTTTATGCAGTCCATAGACTTTAAATTATGAGATTCTTCTAGTTTCTTATTTGTTATAAGTATATTTCCATCTTTACATGCACACATATCAGTACTTCAAGCACGGGCAACAATGCCCATCCAGTTTTACCAGAATTCCATTCACTAATTCATGCGGTGGGTTTCCAGACTGTTCTCAAAATATCCAAACCAATATTTGTCCTGTTCCATTTTGCCAGCCTGTTTCATGCAGTGGCCACTCTGCCAGTGAACCACTCAACACACCTTCCATTCCCACAGATATTTCCACAAAGGAAATCTGATGACTCTCTATCACTTCCAGGCAACCACAAACACCATTAGAATCAGCTATCCCAATATGCCCAACAAGTCAGAGCAAGCTCACCTCCCAGACCACTGCAAAGGGTACTGCACAAAACCAAGTGCTCTTAGTCCTTCACAATAACTCAGACTTCTACTCTTATGTAAGTCCTTAATGTGTTTGGACCAAAATACATTTTAAATATAAAATTGCACTTATTTATTTATTTTTTTTATCAAGAATCAACTTAATGAGCTAAACAAAGTGTTGGGAGACCATCAGTATGAGTACATGTGGTTTAAAACAGCCCTCTTATATATATATATATATATATATATATATATATATATATATATATATATATATATATATATGGGTTCCCTTCAGAAGCTCGAAATACTGAAATCTCGAATTTCAGTATCTCGAGCCTCAAGAAGTCGAATCCACAGAACAGCGAATGTTTTGAAGCACAAAATTCAAAACCTCAAATACTGGAGGTTTTGAATTTCGCGCTTCTGAACTTCCACTGTGGTTATGTAGTCAGGTAAGTGTGTGTGTGTATTAAGGGTTTTGGGTAGGGGCTGTGATGTGTGTCAGTGTGTTTTGTTGCTGTGATGTGTGTGTGTGCGAGGAGAATGTAGCTTGTGTGGTGGCGTTTTGTGTGTGTTTGTATGTAGTGTGACCTCGGAGTGAGAATATTTAAGTAAGAAGGGTGCAGGGAGGCTTGCCCCCCTGCTTACATGTTGTAGAGAGATTGTGCGTGTTTGTGTGGAGAATGGTGTGTGTGTGTGTATGTGTGTGTGTGTGTGTGTGTGTGTGTGTGTGTGTGTGTGTGTGTGTGTGTGTGTGTGTGTGCAGTAGTACTGCGAAATTCAAAACCTCTGGTATTCGAGATTTTAAATTTCGCGGTTTTCAGTTTTTGCTGTTCTGTGGATTCGACTTCTTGAGGTTCGAGATACTGAAATTCGAGATTTCAGTATTTTGAACTTCTGAAGTGAATATATATATATATATATATATATATACATATATATATATATATATATGTGTGTGTGTGTGTGTGTGTGTGTGTGTGTGTGTGTGTGTGTGGATTCCTATTACAAGAACAAAAGTTCACTACTTGAACTTGTAATAGGAAGCCTCACTTCTGCAAAAGTTCACTTTAATGAAAGTGAACTTTTGCGTAAGTGCACTTCACTGAAAACACTGCAGCACAGTGGAGGATATAAAGAACAAGCTATGTCCTCCACTATGGTGCAATAGTCACGGACCTTAGGGTTAGGGCACGGGTTAGGGTAAGGGGATAGTTAGTAAAGCTATCCCCTTACCCATGCCTTAACCCTAAGGTTCATGACTATCGCACCATAGTGAAGGACATTGCTATGTCCTTCACTGCACTGCAGTCATCACAGATCTTAGGGTTAGAGCACAGGTCATAGTAAGGGGATAGCCCTATGGGCTATCCCCTTACTATAACCCGTGCCCTAAACCTAAGGTCTGTAAGTACTGCACGGACGTTCAGTACAACACCCGTTCATTGTACTGAACTTCGCGTAAGTGCACTTTCAATTAAGTATACTTTTGCTGCAGTGAGCATTCCATGCACTATTTCGAATTAGTGAAAATTCGATCTAGTGTATGGAACCCATGTATATATATATATATATATATATATATATATATATATATATATATATATATATATATATATATATAGCAACCTGGGACCATCTGTTTCTGTTAGTGTGTCTGTGTGAATACCAAAGGGTCACGATGCACCTGAAGCAAAGCTTCACTTCACTGCAACTTCAAGCCTAAATTCCCTCCCTTTCAGCGAGGCAGCAGCCAGGAAAAGAACGGAGAGCAAACAGATAAAAAAAAACCTACCAACAAGGTGCCATGACAAGAGATAACACATTCTTCCAGACTTCCCACCTGTCACTCAGCAGATGTATAAACAAACTATTCACTTCCAAAATATCCCAAATCGCAGTTTTATCCACCCCCTTCCCCTGGATCCAGGCCAAAACACCAAATATCTCTTCCTAATACACAAGTACTAGTAAACCTCGATCACAGCTTCCTGGAGATGAAAACCCACAGCTTCCTGGAGATGAAAACGGCAAAATACAACAGCTGCCAGACACAGCTACATCCACACACACCATGTCTGGCTTAATCAAACAGCACTCAAAGCTATGATACCTGCCATAATTGATATTAACTATGTTTAGACAGAATAATAATGACATTTGTACTAGCTGACAGACACGGCTGCATCCAATCACACCATATCAGGATTGATCAAACAACACTCGATGCTATGTTACCTGCCATAATTGATATTAAGTATGTTTAGACAGAATAATAATGACATTTGTACTAAGAGCTTGCTACTATTATTTAACCAGGCCATACATGACATTTCTAAATCATACTTTAACTGAAGAAGGCATTAGTCTACATGACAGCATTTTTTTTTCAAGACACTCTACTGTTACTGCTATTATATATGATGTTAATCTGTTACATTTGAGTCTGAACTCCGATGAATGGTACCTTGTTGAATTAGTTAATTAATGATTTATATTATTATAAGTAAAATCAATGAAAAATGAACAAGATAAGTATTCATTGAGTTCAAGTAGGGGAATAGAAATTTCTATGTTTATATTATATGTTGCTTTGTTTGGCTTATATATAATGTAAATAGTAACCCATCTTGACCTACCTTTCATTATGAAGAATTACTGGACTCTTTGAACATTCTGAATAAATCATTACTGTTTCTCAGTTGTTTAAGAAACCCTCCTTTTTTAAATGAAAAGATGACAAGTGATGTACCATATCAGTTGATACTTTGAGAGATGTGGTTGTAAGAGTTATTTTTTGGGACAGCTATCTTGGAATCAGTTTCCAAGGATGTGTTTCTTTTATTCTTTTAAGAGTAGGGGGCATCCATTCCATTTCTTCTGGGATATACACTTGTTTTGATGAATATAGTAGCTTCTTCTGAGTCATTAAAGGTTCACATCTCATTGGCAAAAAGTATTTTTATCTTGGCTGGAAAGGCCAGCTATGATTTAATGTTGTTTTGTTTCAACAGTTTTGTTATTGGCCAGACATTTTTCCTTTTATTCTAGTATTCTGGAAGAATGATAATTGTCAAACCTTATCAGGCTTTGATTGTATTTTAAGGGCGATTTTCTCCAAGTAGATTTTAATATTAGTTTCTTGTCCAGAAATGAAAGAAATGTTATAACTATGGATCTAGGTGGAGTATTTGTTGAGTTAGAAGCAGGTTTCCTCAGTGCCCTATGCACCTTTCAATTGCAAATGAAAGTCCGTCTTTCAAGTCTAAAAATTTAGGAATCCAGGTTATTAAGAATGACATAATGTCTTCAAATTCAGTGTTTTCAAGCAGACCAAAGATATTTATCTTGTTTCTCCTGTCCCTGTTTTCTAAGTCATCTATTTTGTTAAGCATTTTCTTTCCTGAACACAAAAACTGAGGGAGAAGGGATACTCCATTCATTGGATGTCAGCAGGCAACTCGGGTTCTATCTTGACAGAACTACATCTTTCAGATCTTCGGATCAATTGTTCACTTCTTGTGAAGGTAAAAAGAAGGGACAACCTGTGCCAAAACAGACTATTTCCAAATGGTTGTCTAAGGCTATTTCCTTTTATTATATTCACCACAATAAAACTCTTCCAGGCAGGGTCAAGTCCCACTCTGCCAGGTCTTGGCTTCATCTATGGCTTTGTGGAAAGGGTTGGATTCTAGAAGTGTTCTAGAATTTGCAACTTATTCCTCTGTACATACTTTTACAAAGCACTAAAACCTTGATTCCTTCTCTAGGTCTAAATCAGGATTTGCAAGGACCATTCTCCAGGGACTCCTGAGCTCTTCTCATTTCATCTCCCAAAGGTGGTAAGCTAGGGTAATCTATCAATATAGCTAAGGCTACTGCAGCAGTGATCAATATGATGAAGATAATACAGCTGTGTAATTAAACTTATTATAACAGTAGATATTTGAATGATCACTGCTGCCAGTAGCCACTGTCTCCCTCCCAACCTCCATCTTCCTTTTTTTATGGAGTGTTGTTTATGCCAGAGTGTGGTTATTTCATTTTTGGTGTCCATAGCATTGTCCTGTCAGGGCTCAGCCTCCCTGTCTCTGTTGGCAGGAAAACCCTGAAGAGCTTGCAGCCAAAACTTGTCTTTTAGTCAGCTCAGTTTGAGCTGACAGACAGTTTGGGCATGTGGAAGGTGCCCTGAAGCTTTGGAAGCTGGCCAGCTTTTATATTCTTTGCAAGATATAACCCAAATAATTAAGGCTATTGCAGCAATGATGATTAGAACATCTACTGTTATGGTAAGTTTACATAAAAAACTGTACTATCAAGAACTTTAAAGTCAAGTATATGGTGAGGATGCAAGGAGTAGAGGTGGCAAAGGTGGATGAGCTTAAATACTTGGGGTTAATAGTTCAGAGTAATGGTGAGTGTGGAAGAGAGGTGAAGAAGAGAGTACAGGCAGGATGGAGTGGGTGGAGAAGAGTGTCAGGAGTGATTTGTGACAGACGAGTACCTGTAAGAGTGAAAGGGAAGGTCTACAAGAGGGTAGTGAGGTCAGCTATGTTATATGGGTTGGAGACGGTGGCATTGACAAAAAGGCAGGAGTTTGAGCTCTATGTGTCAGAGTTAAAGATGTTAAGATTTGCACTGAGTGTGACGAGGGTGGACAGGATTAGGAATAAGTATATTAGAGGGTCAGCCCAGGTTGGAAGGTTTGGAGACAAAGCCAGAGAGGCAAGATTACGTTGGTTTGGACATGTGCTGAGAAGGGATGCAGAGTATATAGGGAAAAAGATGCTAAGGATTAAGCTACCAGGTAACAGGAAAAGAGGAAGGCCTAAGATAAGCTTTATGGATGTGGTGAGAGAGGACATGCAGGTGGTTAGTGTGACAGAGCAAGATGCAGAGGACAGGAAGAAATGGAAACAGGTGATCTGCTGTGGCGACCCCTAACGGGAACAGCCGAAAGAAGATGATGATATGCTGTTCAAGAACTAAGTGTCATGAGTGTGAGTGCATGCTTTAAAGTTATTCTGCCTATGAAAATTTGATTTAAATATCCAAATTTCTAAGTGCCACCTATTGCTTCATTTCAGTTTCTGTTGGCAGACATATACGTTTTGTGCTTAATATAATAAAATGGTTGTCTTTATGAAAGAAGCGAAAGGCTACTATGTTTGCTGCCTTTATTATTGTCAATAAATCCATATGATATATATATATATATATATATATATATATATATATATATATATATATATTTTTTTTTTTTTTTATATATATATGCATCTAGGTTCATAGGAAGCTACTAGGCTAATGACCCTAGGGCCCATACAAGCCTAGCCAAGTTGAACTCTTGTTTTCTTAAGGGTCTAGAGATATGGTCTATGTTATAAGCATATCTAAATCAGCACCAACTGCCACTATCCAAGAGGGACACAGGTGAAACCCCTGATGTGAATTTGTGGTTTCCCACCCGATCGTCCAGGTTATGCTTACAAAGGGTTAATGAGGGGCTGTATTTAACCTGTACTGGAAGTTTATTCCAGAGGAGAGGAAACCTCTGTGAGACATATTTCTCTCTCTAGGAAGTCCTGTTGATGTCACATGCTAGGTTAAGGTCCCTAGAGCAAGTGAATTGTGTACCATTTGACTTATGAATGTGCAGCATTTCCATTAAGGCAGGATCAAGGGTTGCTCTTTATGCAAGACACAGGTCACCTCTGAGTAATCTATATGATACAGAGTATAGTGATAGTGACTTCAGTCCATCCACATAGTACACATGCTGAAGACCCTGAAGTTTCTTTATGAGGGACCTTTGAGGTCTCTTCAGTTGATGCAGGTTCCTGTTTAGGTACATACCAAAGGGATCACTGTACTCTATTATTGGCCTGATAAGGGAAGATACATGGGGTTATAACCTCTTTTGTTCTGGAAGCTATGCCCTTGCTTATGAGGTGAGTAATGTAGAAGGTCTTGCTTACCACCATGGAGACATGGTGATCAAAAGTATGGTTGCTATCAACCTGTGTGCCCAAATGTCTCACCACTGATTTAGAGCTTAGGGTGTTGTTATTAATATGGCAATCTGCAGAGACATCTCCTTTGCCAAAGGGAATGATAGTGTATTTTTTGCATTGAGTTTAAGACCATAATTTTGGCACCAGTCAGTGCTTTGCATAAGTCCTTCATGACTGCTCATAGTTTGCACTCATCAGCAAACTTTGTCAGCCACAGACCTTTTGTTCTTGCCTGTGCTTTTGAGAAGTAGATTCCAAACAATAAAGGCCAGCAACAATCCCTGTGGAATACCACTGGTAAAGAGTCTGCTGGTGGAAGTGGAGTCCCCTATTTTGACTGTATGTGTTCTGTCAGTGAACCAGTTTGCAACCCACCTGACGGTATATGGGTTAGCTCCCAGCTGGGTGAGTTTTTCAATGATGCCTGAGTGGGGGATTGTGTCAAAGGCCTTGGACAAGTTTAGGTAGGCTGTATGCACAGATTTGCCTTCATCCAATGCTTTGGAGACAGTCTCAAAGAAATCCACCAGGTTCAGCAGGCAGGATCTCCCTTTAACAAAACCAAACTGGGTTGGGTCAAGTATTTGAACGTCTCCTATATCCTCGTTGATAAGGTCCACGGTTATTCTCTCCATGGCCTTGCAGATAAGGTTGGCTAGGCTAATGAGCCTATAGTTTCCAGGGCTGGTGGATACACCCCCTCCTTGTGCAAGGGGATGACGGTAGTTGTTTTCCATTCAGCAGGGACAAAACCAGTGCTTAGGCTGTAGTTGAAAGAGTACCCCATGGTGTTGCTAACCCCTGTTTAAAATCATTGAGAACACAGCCTGGGATGTTATCAGGTCCCATAGAGGCCTTGGAGAGAGTGGTTAAGACCTGCTCTTTAAAGATACTAGGTGGAGAATAGGTGGTAGGAATGTTTTGGGGTATATGTGGTGGAGACAGGGGGGAGTTTTCACTGAATCCATCCACTAGCAGGTTTGCTATTTCCACTGCTTCAGTATATGTGGTACCATTTACTACCAGTTCAACACAATTAACCTTTTTTGATCAAAAAGTGTATTAAAATACTGAGTGCTTTTAACTGCTGTAGATGGTTGTTACTCTGATGAAATCTCATACAGCAGACCAAAGCACTCAGTATTTTAATACACTTTTTGTTCAATAAAGGTTTATCAGGATCCAAGTACATTGGTGGTGTTTCTTCATTGTAAATTTTCTGTAACTTCCTTGCTTTTCTGTATTATCTAACAGATGCTCAAAGTTTGATCTCTAGTGCCTTTAACTTTTCTAAAAGCAGTTTGATCCCCAAATGAATGGCCTGAAAAACACCTGAGATTTGTGATAGTACTCTTTCCTGAACATAATGCATGATCTGTGTACCAGAAACTTGGTATTGATGTCATAAAGCTTTTGAGTGGTCCCTGTTAGATTGTCGGGACTTAGTAATCATTATGGATATGCAAATGTCATTTATAATATAGTCTAAAATAATTTTCTTGTTAAGTTAATATAGTCATTCCTGAATAAATGCCTACATGTAATGAATCAAACATTTTGAAATAAAACTTTAGTGTACTTAAGCATTTAAAATCACATCTTCTATAAGTACTCAAGTGCTTTACATTGTGACTTTCTTGGTCACTGCCACTTTTTCAAAAAGGCAAGTGCTTGAACTCCCACTAACATGATCTCCTATAACTGCTTAGCACATCCAACAGTCTATTCTTTAAAATTGTATAGTCCTACCAGAACCCTAACTGTAATCATTGAACTCCCTTCCCAGTGTCTAATCCTAATACTCTTACACTTACTTGCTTGAACTTGTATAATGTGTTCAGTTAATCTGCCCCATCTACCTGCCAGAACACATATTTGAGTTTGAGCACGAGCAACAACTAGCCTGAGGTACAAGGCACTCAAGTTCCTGACTTCAAGTCAGTAGTCTTCAAGCACTTGAGACTTGAGTACTTCTAACAGACCCTTTTAAATCTCGTGTAACAGACATTCTAAACTATCGCATATAAGAGGAGATAGCGGACTTTCATTTAAGAATGTTTCTCCCTAAGTCTTCTAGATACATTTTTGACTATCAGCTTATCAGTAATAACTTTATTATTATCTTACTCCAAATTCAAGATCTGACTGTAATGGTTAACATTACTTTCCATGTAAAATGAGCAATATCTGATTACTTCATGCCCATTTTTACAAGCAATAATCATTGCACCTTCATCAGCACCTATATAGTAAGATTCTGCAGTAATGGAGAGTAGAGTCTGGCTGTTAACTAGGGCACAGGAACTCACGTTTATGTTATGTTGAGTAGACCATATTTTCCTTTTGGCAAAATGTTTCATATTTCTTTAGTACCATTACTTCTCACTGTCTAATCAATATGGGTGTTATTTTGTGTATATGAAGTAAGTTTATCCTTTAAGTTAATACTTAAAAGGAATTTTGTAAAAATATTTTGTATCTTCATCAGTGTGGTCGATCTATACTTTCTCTCGCTCTAAAAAAACTTTAATCCCTGTGTATTACTTAGCTTTCTTCAGTGTATGAATAAATCTTTTAGTATATCAGCTATCCTACAGCCACTCTATTGTTTTATTTCTGGCTTAAAATCCACATATTTGGCAAAAACAGAAAATTTATGTTCATTAACTAGTGTTCACTTACCAGTTTTCAATACCTTATATATTCTACATACTGATAACTCTTTTTGTCGGGAATAGGATAACTCTATTTGCAAATGTGGAACTAGATGGTTTTATAACTGGATGACTGCTGTAATCAATAACTATTTCCATCAAATACTCACCAGTGCGTAATGTAACACTAAAAATTTCACTGCACTCTATCCATTGCTGTTCTGCAAGCTCTAAGGTCTAAATGAGTACTGTTATTTTGTACATTTCTTCTGGATTGTGGAGACAGGTGAGTCACGTCAACATCATGTGACACAACATACAGATCTGCTGCAATGCAGATATTTTGAATTCCAGACAATTCTTGTTTTCCATTTTCTTTTTGATTTTCTATTTTTTACATATAGATCAGATATAGTTTAAAAATCAGATATATTTTTGCCCCTGTTCCCTGCCAAGCAATCAGCAGTGGCTGAAACATATTGACCATGTATGAAATCTTCATTTGAATGATATTTTTATTAAAAAGATATCAACTTTGAAGAGCTGCCCACAGCAACATAGTAGACTTGCAGTTTCATATGTGTTGCTGTATCACATTAGGACATACATTATTAACATCCTGTAGAGTTATTCAGTGAAATGAAACATCTGATTTAATTATCAGCTCTGCTAAGACTGGACTCAGAATGTATCATCTCATCAGACAGAAACAATGTTTTAAGATAACCAGATCTTGAATAATTATCCATCACAAAATATCAAGCTTCATGAAAGATACTGTACTTGAGCACTATTAAGCTTTTTGTTTCTTCTACTCTATATTAAAATTAAATTTGAGTTGGTTACTACATTTATAACTTTGTAATATTTGAAATTATATAGGATTATGATAGACATATCCACAGTGGTACAGCGGTAGCATTGTTACCTCACAGCAAGAGGTTCTCCTGTTCGATTCTTGGCTGGAGTGCCTTCTCTGTGGAGTCTGCATGTCCTCCCCGCGGTCGAGTGGCCTCCAAAAGACATATGTGAATGGGTGTGCCTTCGCTGAAGGTTGGGTGTCGGGCTGGCAACTCGGCACCATAAAAAAAATCGACTGCCAATCATTAGCGGGCAGGAGTTCCGCTGTGGCGACCCCTAACTGGGAAAAGCCAAAAAGACAAACAACAACAACAGGATTATGACAGATGTGTGATTTACAGGCCCTTCTTTATCCTATTAATTGATTTCTCCTGTCCACCTGATGAATCTGGGCATAGTGGGGCAATGCAGCAATTGCCTCATGTACACAGACAACCCTCTCCTCCTACCACCCAACACTACAACCTGTAAGAGATGCACTTACATAGCCAAACTGGAAGCAAAGCTCTTTCCTCCCAAGATTGTGCTAGACAGTCAAGAGGAGAAGGTTAACATCCACACTACACCTCAAGCAACAATTAGCCCTTCTAAACTCACATCACCAATGCCCACACATAGCAACACTAAATCCACATATGCAGAGGCCCTTAAATGTAACCTGCCCAAGCAACAAGGACCTCCAAAGCTGAAATGCAAACAAACACCAGTCACAACCAAAGTGTCACATAGCTCACAACACCAGTGTGCCATGCAGCAACAGCCCCTAAGGCAAGACAACGTACCTAACACTTTAGTCATAGGTGACTCTATAGTCAGGCACACAGATGTCCCACTCACCAGGCTGAACAAGGAGAAAATTACAGTGAGCTGCCTGTCGGGTGCCAGGATCTGCCACATAACTCATGCACTCAAGTCACTCCACAACAAGTACAAATATGACTCTGTCATTGTCCATGATGGAGTGAATGACTTGAGATGTACCTCCCTGGACTACATGAAAAGAGACATGGAAGAGCTCTCGGATCATGTGGCCAGGCAGGTATGACCCTAGCCTCGAGTAGCATCCTACCTTCGCCCAGAATGATACCACAATATAAAGACAAAATGATTGACTTCAACAATTGGCTAAGCTTCTGGTGTCATTCAAAGGGGATCCAGTATCTGTCTGCCTGGGACAACATAATCGACAGACCATGATGCTTTGCCAGAGATGGTCTGCACCTGTCACCCCTGGGATTCAGGTTACTGGCTAAGGCTCTTGCCACCCCATAGTGCCTTTTTAGGCAAAGTTCAAAGGACAAAACCACCACCGTAACAGGTACAATCATGCAAAATCTGAAGGTAATGTTACTCAATGCTAGAGGTCTAAACCTTAAAATGCACTCTCTCGAGGCACTCCTAAAAATAGAGAACATCGATATCTGTGCAGTAACTGGGACCTGGTTCAAGGCTCCAGAGAGCACATCTGCAATCCCAGGCTACAACTCTTACCACACTTTTCGGCCACCAAATCAGGATCGAAGCACTAAAGGTGGAGGAGGGTCCATATTCACCAATGATATTCTCACCACCAGGTTAGTTGCCCAACACAATGCATCTGAAATTCTTCAAGTGCAACTAACACTAGGTAAGACTGCAATCCAAATTGTAGCTTGCTACAGATCCCCCACCATGCCCCAAGATTCCCACTACACCTTTCTAAACATACTGAAAAATATTAATATACAACCAAACACCCTAATACTGGGTGATTTTAACTACCCTGCCATTAACTGGGAAAACTACTCGTGTACCAACACCTTTGCCCAACGGTTCTTGGAATTCATAAATTCCAATGCCCTGGATCAGCTAATCCATAGTCCCACCAGGGGCTCCAATATCCTAGACCTGGTCATTACCAACATGGAAATCGATGCTGCACACCTATGGTCACCCCCCTCATTGGTCAGATCAGACCATAAGCTAATTACCCTTAACATCCACATCCCACCCGCACCCCCCAGTAAGGAAACCTCCATAAAAAACTTCTCCAAAGCCAACTTCATGCTACTCAAGTCAGAAGTTACAAACTTCATGACGCTGATGTAGACAGGAACTGAAAGTTCGACTGCTGAGTCCTACACTAAGGCACTGTACGAGCACATCCACTCATGCATGAATCGTGCCATCCCAAATAGAACCAAGATGCTCTTCTCCAAAAAAAAGGAAGTCAATCTGGTGGTCCCCTGCCATAAACAAACTTTACAATAAAAGGAAGAAATTGTTGCAGAAAAAAGGAAAATCCCATGACGCAAAAAGCTCCCTTACCAGCCTCAGTAAGAAGCTGAAATCCCTCATAAAATCCTCCAAGGCTAGTTACGAAAATAAAATTGCCAAAGATTATAACGACAATCACAAGGCATTCTATAACTATGTCAAAAATCTAAATGGCAATGCTCAGATCTGCTCTGAGCTACAACAGAATGGCATTAAATATACTGATCCCAAGGATATTGCCAATATCCTGGCAGATCGATTCAGTGCCAACTTCACCCCCCCACACCCCCTAAATTGCCCATCTCAATACCGGAAATTTGCCAAATTCTGGTAATAATGGCCATACAGGTAAAAAACGCACTCTCCAAAGCTAAGAATACAGCAACAATGGGACCAGATGCCATCCCAGGCTGTGTACTAAATGAACTACACAATGAACAGGCACCTTACCTAAGTGTCATGTTTAATGATACCCTCACCTCAGGCTTCATGCCCATTAAGTGGCACACAGCTACAGTTATCCCACTCCACAAGGGGTGATCCACTTTGGATCCTGGGAACTACTGCCCCATTAGTCTGATGAGCCTGATCTGCAAGGCCATGGAACGTATTATCATGGAACATATAAACAAAGACATTGGCAACCTTAAAACACTGGACCCCACCCAGTTTGGGTTCGTGAAGGGCCGATCTTGTCTCCTTAACCTGATTGACTTCTTCGAATCAGTCTCCAGAGCTGTGGATGAGGGTAAGGCAGTCCACACAGCCTATCTGGACCTCGCCAAAGCCTTTGAAACCATCCCCCTCTCTGGAATCATAGATAAACTTACTAAGCTGGACATTAATCCCTACATCACTTGATGGGTTGCCAACTGGCTTACTGACAGAATCCACACTGTAAAAGTAGCTGACTCCAAATCCAGCTCCAGACAAGTGACAAGTGGAGTACCTCAGGGTTCAGTCCTGGGACTGCTCTTGTTTGGCATCTACTTCTCTGAAGTACAGGCCAACACTAAGGGACTTTGGCTAACAAAGTCTGCAGATGACTGCAAACTGGGAGCCATTATTGAATCCCCAAATAATGTCGATACTCTACAAAAGGGCCTGACAGAAACAGATGCTTGGTGCCAGAGCAATGGGCTCAAACTCAATGCCAAGAAATGTATAGTTATCCTCTTTGGGAAAAAACATGTATCCGTAAATTACCATATAGGTGGCAGTACACCAAAAACCGAAAGTGTGATAAGAGACTTAGTGACACAGGTGGACAGTGGTCTCACATTCAATAACGACATCACCACAACAGTCAGGAAATCCTTCTATGTGGCACACCTCATCACTAAGGGCTTTTCATCCAGAAAAAAGGAGGTCATTGTCCCACTGTACTCATCCCTCATTAGACCCATTATAGAATACAATGCCCCATTTGGTATGTACCTCTCAAGACATCTACAACAAATGGAAAGGCTACAGAAATACTTCACTGAAAGAATCACAGGCCTAAAGCAGATGCCCTGTGCTGACCACATTAAAAACCTCCAGCTATACTCTTGTCGCATATTGTCTACTCCGAGGCGATCTCTGCTTAACATACAAAGCCATGTCAAACCCAGAGCTGTTGGACATGCTACACTTAAAGAAATCCCAATCCCTCAGAGCCACACACTCCGGGGATCTAAACCTTGTCATCACAATAAACAAAACATGCTGGAGGGATAGGTTCCTGACACAGAGACTCCCCAGACTCTGGAATAGACTGCCCATACATGTCAAGCAGAGGGCCTCTTTGGCCCTCTTCAAAAGGAACCTTGATGATTGGATGGGAGAAAGGAAATTCACCCCAGGGATCATGTCACTCGCCCTGCTAGATAGGGGTCCAGGGAAGTAAATAGTGTGGGAAGAAATAGCCAGGGAATTGTTATGGCTAGGCTTGTATAGGCCCTAGAGCCGATAGCCTAGTACCAACCTATGAACCTATGAACCTATTCTCTGTTAATAGTACGTAGCCTTAGGTGTGCTTAATTTATTGCCTTTAACAGAAAGGCATGACCAAAGGAAGAAGTCATATCGTCACAAAGCTATGACAGCTTCTAGTTAATTCACAATAAGCAAGTTTATAGATTTCCATATCATAGGTATTTCACTTGGAAGGTAATTAGATAATATGAAAAAAGTTCATCAATGAAGCATTAAAAATCCATTTTCAGTGGCAAAAATCCATTCATGAAAGTTAATTTTATTATGAATAAATCAGATGAAAATTAATTAGGCACACATATTTTAATAATTTTGTGATTAATATAACAAACCAGACTGAATCTTTTCCACTTTCAAGAATTAATTATAAGTACAGCGAATGACATTTCCAGAAGGAATTAATTTCATTTGAAACACTTTAAAGAAATGAATAAAAGAAATGTTAACTAACTTTGAGTTCATGGTTAGAAGGAAAACAAATGCATTGTTGTACTGAAAGAATGGGACAAAATCTCACTGATATGAGAAATGGTGCACACTTTTTTAGAAAATCTCACAGAACAAAGCCAGGACATAGTTTCTGAGAGAGATAATCAAGCATTACAGCTAAATAAGCTCAACCTCAGTTTCTCTACTCAGCAACAATGAAGTTTATGAGCTACTTTAATAAATAAAATAGTAATATTTATGGTCTTATAGAGAAGCTATTAATCTTTAATGATTCCAACATAACATTTTTTACCACATGAAATTATGCAAAAAGAGAAAATTTTGTTAATGTTTATACTAATTGGGGTTAGAACAAATAAACTTTTTCCCCAACCACATTAATTATGTGCACAATGAAATGGTGTCCTGGAATGATTCAGTAGAAGAGGAAGTGAAATTAAAGATTTAGAATTTTTTTAACAGTGTTGTATCTTCTGATCAAGAACCTTCTTACAAAAATAGATTGACATGTTGAAATTGGGATAGTTTATGAGTTTAGTTTCATTTGGGTAAAGGTCTTTATGGGTCCGGTTAAGGAATGATGTCATACTTATTTACTTAAACAGGTTAATGTCAAAGAAGAATTGTATGAATTAAATATTTATTTTCTTATTATTTAAATGTTGTGACCATGTAATAAAATGTCAATTGCTTGAATTGTAAATACTGTTCAAAAACATGGAAGAAAATTTATTTGCAGAGGAGAAAATGATCTGATTAATTAATTGTTGTAATTGTTATAAAAATATGTAGAATATGTAACTGTATCCTGAATAATATTATAAATGTTGAGAGGAAGAATAATAAAAATGTTCAGATGAAGTAGAGAAGAGGAACAATAATTATTTCTGAACACTTTAGAGGCAAACCTGAACAAATATATAAAAAATATCTAGAAAAGCTGTATTTATTTAAAAACTGAGTAGAATGTATTTTTTTATTCTAATCCCTTCAGGTAGTCTGGTCTAAAATGGTACTGTTGCAACTAAAAACAACAAGAAGAGGCCCAGAGAAAATAGTAAAGCAAACTTATAAAACATTTTCTAAACAATTTGCTACATTTTGGCTATGGTAGAAGGTACCTGAGTTTGACTAGTACTCTGGAAACCTACAGGAACTGTCAAGAAAGGATGGAAATGATCTGCTTCTGCTGATTTACCTATTCTGGGGGAGGGGAGACTGGCTAGTGAAATGATTGACATCTAGCAGGACCATTGGGTGTTGCACCTAAGGACCACAAGCCTGGTGCACATTCATATGGTCCATGTGCAAAGATGGTTGAGGAGCTGCTAAGAAAGATGAGGATTGAATCCACTGGGGGGATGGGAAAGTCATTTCTCAGATACAGCAAACTGGCCTAGTCCTCGCCACCCATACTTTCACTATTGCGGAAGGGGTGGGCTGATAGGGCTACCTCAGCTGGAACAAATGGGCATTAGGTTTCACTCTTGGCCCAGGGACACCTGGATGATAGTCTCTGGAAATAAATGTGCTGTCTAGGTGCAAGTAAGAGACCTATCTCACAAGGTCCTACATGGGGGGGGGGGCAATTAGAAGGTATTTTTTCCCGATTAAATGAGTAATTTACCATACTTAACTGTATTTCTCAGAAAAAGTCAGCAAAAGAGGTATACACGATTCAAGATAATTACCAAAAGTGTCTGACATTTTGAAAATGTAACTGTTTCCTTTAAAGTGTTTTTAAAATGGCTTTATCTTTGAACACTCCCTCTGTTTATAAAACCAAACTTTCCAATTTCTATACCTCGGTGAAATAAAATTGCTCAAAGATAATGTAGTTTCATACTTTGTGTATATTCCGTATAATTCTACTTAATTTTGTTACAGTTTTAATAATTACAGTTAATGTTATTTTTCTTTTAAAAGGCACCAAATTAATTAGAGGTAATTTTAGACCAATATTCATTGAACATAAATATAAAAAAATAATACTAAACATGTCCACAACTGACTGGAAAAATCTGATGGGAAACTAAGGTATGACTATCACTGTAAATTAGTTAAGAATAAAAAATGATGTCATTCATAAATAACATTTGTTTTACAGTTAACATCTAAATACTCAATATAGCAATTAGATGATGCAAATAATTTAGGCACAACCTTAAGTTCAAACATCTTTGTATTTTAGATAAACATAACAGGATTTATATTTTCAATGTTAAAGAAAAAATATCATTCAAAATCAGTACAACAGTATCATTATTGTCTTTTATTCTAATGCAAATAAAGTCTCTAGACAGGCTATTATTGGACATCCTAGGAGTAATTTTGTGAGTCCACTCAATTACAGGGACTAATGAGGTACCACACAGTTGACAATACTTCTTGCTTGATTAACTGAGGTGGGTGTGCGCTCTCAACTTTTTTTTTGTATAAATGTATTGGCACAGCTTGTTACATCAGGCATGGTTCTATACATCCTTGATCTTTATCTCAGAAAAAATTTAGTATACCTGCATATCCTGAAGGCAGGTAGAGTGCTTAGATCTAATGGAGCAGTGCGGTCTACTAGGTCAGTATGCCATCTCTTCCTTACTACAATGGACATGATCTCTTTCATTTAAGCATGCCATATCCACTAAATAGGGTATTGCTATTGTACTATGTCATTGACTGTGCTGGATGGCACATCAAATTTCCCATGATGGTACAGGCAGATGGCACATCCTAAAGATAAACTCCTCTCTTGGTCTTTTAATATTGATTGACTTCTATGTCTCCAATCAAGATTATACTAGCCCATTAAGTAATTTTGCTCACCTGCTTAAAAGGTTGACCTTCACATTCTCAGTGATTTATAGTGTTGAGAGATTTTAATGTAATAGTAGCAGCAGACCCTTGGTAAGATAGAATCCTCCCCACCTGAATATGAATAGGCTTCCAAAACTTACCAGAGATCTAACATTGTTCCTTATGGAATTTAAATAAATAGACATCTGGCAGGCCTATCAGCCTAACACTGAAGACTTCTCATACTACAGGCAAGCAAACTGGGTGACTAACTGATTTGGTATGTGGCTCATAAGCCACTCAGCTGGACATATGGCTTCAGAGATTAAATGTAAGTGGTATGTTTCTCAGACAATGCAAAATTATTGAAACACTTACCATCAATGCACCTTATCTCTGTCTGACAATTGAATTTTGATCCTGTTTTACTTAGAAAAAAATGACACCTTAGAGAATTGGATATCCACATTTTGGAAGGAAAAAGAACAAGCATGGATAAAGCCTTAGTTTACTGGTGTTTCATTAAAGAGAACACTGACAGATTTTAAAAACAAGAGAAGTCTGTGAGTGGCATTCAAATATGCATAATACTGATGATGCCCTAAAAATCAATGAAAAATACAAAAGAAAGGTATATAAAGATATAAAGATAAAGGGTAAAAAAAGAGAGAGAAAAAAGAAAAAAGTAATTCAATAATTCTACATGGAGTGTTTCTCTGTGTAGGAATAGCGGTGCATCCTGAACACGGAGTCAGGAAGCCGAGCAATCCAGGAAACAAGGCTGGGGATGTGCATGAGCCTCCCAGCACTATCCAGACATGGAGGCTACCGCATAATGCTAATCAGGTCATTTTCTGGAGAAAACCATGCAAATGAGGTGAATTTGCGATCCAGGGAAGCAGACAGGCATGCGGTTAGTAACTGTGTACAGGAATGTAAAAAAAAAAAGGGACCGTGGCAACTCAAATAAAAGCATGTATTTGGTGCAGTAGACATACCAATGGCCAAAACGGTGGCCATTGGCATTTAAAACCAATGCAATTAATGAGAAATCAAAGGTTTTTTTTTTAACACATAAGACATGTTTAAGCGATGATCAGTGATGTGCAAACATTATAGATCATAAAACAAAAATTAAAATAGGAAAATATGAGATATAAAGCTTTATTGAAGTTCCCAATTATACTGGCTAGTAGGCAGAGTCATACAATGGCAGGTTATAGTGATTGCTAAGGGCATCAGCTCTGGTGTAGCGCAGTAACTAGGGTATATGCAATTAGGTGCATATAAATGAGCTAAGTTTACTGAATAGCAAAATGGGCCACCATGTCCGCAGGTACCTAAGCATGTAGGGGCTATAATGTGGTAGTGTAGGCAGAAGAGGCAGCTGGCATGAAAAGGGGGTGTGTCAGGGTTTGTGTAAGCACATTGGAGGTCAATGACTCCTGTTTGCACTCAGCTAAGCACAGCTGAGTGGGGGGAGTGTCTGAGGCTGCTAAGCTATGCTTAGCTGGTTAAAGAAATGCTGACCATGCTCATGTACAGGGAAGGGCTCTTTCTGCTCAGAAAGGTTTAGACTGGCTCCACAGGTTTGTGCGGAGCACTGTGGGACTTAAAAGTGTAGAAAATTGAAAAAATAAATAAATAAAAAGAAATAGCTGACAGAAGGCAAACAACTATAAATGACTAATAAGCCCTCTGCTACTCACCGTGGCCCAGTCTAAACCCTCAATAATGTAGCTGGCAGGTGGAATGTATCATAGGCAGCCAATCACACAGGCTGCATCTGAAGCACACCAGTATAAAGTATGCTGGCACCCTTCAATCTGATTTTCCCCACATACTAGCCACCACTGGAGTACACACTTGGGAATTTTAACTGACAAAATAATAGGGGCTGCTGCTGCTGCTTTGCTACATCTCTACATGCTACAGGCTGAGGGCAGTGATGGAGATGATGCTGACAACTGGCCCAGACTGAGGAGGAGAAGAGTGTTCAGGCTCAGGGTAGCCTTTCAGGGGCTACATGAGCTGGAGATAGTAGAGCACTACAGGGTGGACAGGGACATATTAGAGCAACTCACCAAGCTCTGCTGCCTTCACCTCAGACCCAGAGCCAACAGAGGGGAACCCATCCCAGTGGAAACAAAAGTATGTGTAGCCTTAAGAATACCCAAAGACCTACTAGGGACATCATGGGGATCTCACAGGCATCAGTATCCAGGGTACTCCACCAGTTCCTGGATGTCATGCTAACACATGCCAGTAAGCCCATTTATTTCAACACCCCCTGAGGAGAGAACCACCAATATGCATTTCTTCCACTGTGTAGCACACTACCTAGAGGCACTGGGTGCCATAGACTGCACTCATGTGCACATCAAAGCACCACCCAGTGAGAAGAGTAAAGTCTATGTCAACCACAAGGGCTATCACTCCATCAACTGCCAGGTCATGTGCAATGCTGAGGGCATTATCATCAAGGTGTGTGCTGGCAGCCCTAGCAGTTATCATGACTCCCACATCCGGCACGCCTCACAGCTGTAGCATGGATTTGCCAAGGGGGACATCCCATATGGCCCTATAGTGGAGGATGCTGGTTATGCACTGGAACCGTGGATGATGACACTCATCAGAAATGCACACACACCCAGTGAAGAACTTCATAATGAGGCACACGCACAAACTAGAAAAATTGTAGAGCATGTGTTTGGGCTGCTCAAGTCATGGTTCCACTGCCTTGACATATCTGGTGGAGCCCTGCAGTACTCTCCAGACACATGTGCACACATGTTCATAGTATCTGCCATGCTACATAATATGATGCTGTGGAAACAGCTGCAGCAGGAACATCACAGGAAGGGGGACACACAGCCACCCACCATTGCCAAGGTCCCCACAGGCACAGGGGGACTTGGAGGACGAACCCCCTCAGCCTGTCCCTATAAGCAGATGTAGGCCTGCCCAGTACACTCTGGCCTTGGCAAAGAGGCAATGCATAGCACACCCTAGGCACCCAGGGACTGACACCTCATTCCATCTCACGCAAACAGTAAAAAGGATAACACAAGCATTACACTACCTCTACGTTACCATGTATATGCTGTGTACTGTGTGCATCTGACAGAGTCAGCCCTGAAGCACTGTCCTCACAACTGTTTCAGGCACAAAGTAAGTCACTCTTCTTAACAACAAATTAATTTAGTAGTAGAGTGTAGTATCATATCTATGGTATTGCTGCATGTATGCAAGGGAATGGGATGGGATACCGGGATAGCAGCAGACAACTGGCAGCTATGTGGGACAGCAGGAAATGTCCGCCAAATACTGGCTGCCCCAGAATATGTAGTAGTCTTGAAGGTGCCAAAACTCACTAATGTATATGTGGGTGACTAAGAAACTGTGGTGTTATAGGTCATATGCATGGATGTCAATGTTGGAGTCCCATACAAACCTCTTAGCCTCTCACAGAAAGTCATGTGTACAAAGCCATAAGGAAATGTGTGGCAAAGGCCCACAAATAGGGACAGTTATGAAATATTGCTCTGACAAACTTAGATAATGATATTAGAAGAGTCGTGCTGTTGCATTAAGTCTCTGAAGGGTGAAAAGTCTGAAACTCAAATGTCTGTCATTACTTTCTAACTTCAATCTTTAATGATATGCCACTATTATCGAAGACAACCACAATACTGTGCTAAATGCACTCAAAATATGAAGCAAACATCTCGACAGTCTGTGGAAATTTGTACAATTGAGAGGTATGCTCCCCTCCCCCAACACACCCGTGTTCCCATAGAAATGCAGTAACATCTATGTTTGTAGGGTAATAGCAGCAGACCACTCTTTCCTATGGCTGTCCCACTCAACTTGCTAACTTGTGCCATGTCCACAATATGCAGGGGCCAATGTGCTATGTCTGTGCATGGTTAATACTGTCAGGAAGTACACAGCACTTACTGTTGGCTGTTGTGGCTTAGTGGTCTAAATACAGGGTCCATGGTGTGAGACTGGCCATGCCAACTATTTTGCATGTCAGCTATGCCAATGGTAGGAGTTGTACACACTGGCCAGAAATCAATATTTGTTACTGCAGGAAAGCTGGACAATGGAGGAACAGGGGGCCACACATATGGACAGTACATAGCTCGGAGTAACCTACACAGTGCCTAGTAGAACAGCAGGTTGTGACAAGTCAGTGCAGTGCCAGGATATAAAGGGTGCCATGTCACTGTGTCAGTACTGACAACAAGTCAGTGGGCACCATCTATACCTGTGGCATGACAGGGTGTCACAGAATGTCCACACGTATGTCTCATATATCTGTTCTGCTTGTCATGACATTGCATTTGCCTGCCAAACTATTGGCAAACCAATAAAGGTTGATGTAAAAACAGCAATGACAGACAGTAGAGATGCCGATGTCATACCCATAAGTAAATGCAAGCTAATACAAAACCATTCTACCAACTGTGTGCATTTGGAAGAGCAATATTAAGAGCCTGTCCCCATGTCTGGGCCTGTGTCTGACAGTTATGTATGGACCTGTTCAGATGTCCATCTATAAGAGTCTGAGAGCTACGGCCAGCCTGTAGCCTTACAATAACATTGCAACACAAACCATCTGAGGACTACAGCAGATGTATGGGGCACAATGATGGACAACCTGCTAAACAGGTACAGTCAGAGGTGTGAGATCTATAACCCTGTATGTGATGTTACGATTTCTACCCCACTCACACCATAGCTACAAATGTATAGCAGCAACTGTGGACAAAGGCCATGACTGCACTACATAAGGACAAAGAGACACATGTAAGGGGAAGGGGAACCACTGGCAAGACAAACATAGAATGTGCACACTAGAACAATTTCTGCTGTAACATAGTTCCCTGCAGTGTGTGGGATCAGTAAACAAATGTCTGTCAGTGCTCCTTCCCATTACTCTATACTGATCTACCACTCACATACCAGGAAATTACAGTACTATGTAGAATATACTACACATATTATGGATATGTCTTCTCATACAGACAGCTATGTACACCTTAACTGTGTCTCCCCACTCCCATCAGGCAGGATTACCCGCAGCTTTCTGGAGGTGGAACATATGTGATATATCTGCATTTGTTGAGTGTTATAGGTGTACATATATATAGGTAACATATACAAATATAGCAATTATAGACAGGCAGAGACAGGAGGAGGGAGATTCAGACAGAGATGGATAGATAGAGAGAGAAAGACAGACAGAGAGAGAGGCATAGTGAGAGAGAGAGAGAGAGAGAGAGAGAGAGAGAGAGAGAGAGAGAGAGACAGAGACACCTCAAAAGACCTAGAGTGATGCCCTCATGCAGACATTGCACACCAATTGTAACCACCGGCACTTGCCAGTATGAAGGTGACCTCCATTGTGTAATAGTAGTGAGGTAGGGGTTGTAATCTCAACTCACCTGCCAAGTGTGTGTGTGTATGTGTGTGTGTGTGTGTGTGTGTGTGTGTGTGTGTGTGTGTGTGTGTGTGTGTGTGTGTGTGTGGGTGTGTGTGTTTTTCTAGGTTAAAGCATTGTGAGGCCTTTTCCACTCAGTAAACTTCCCATTGCCCTACTTTAGAAGGTCTGCTAATGCCATTCACCTTAGAAGTACCTTTGGACACTCTTCATTCCTATAAGCTTTGTGGCACATGTGATTAATACGTAGCCCAATAGTACATGTAACTAGATAGGTAGGGGTTCTAATCTCAACACTGGCAAGTGTGCGTGTTCTTGTAGGTTAAAATATTTTGAGGCCTTTTCCCCCCAGTAAACTTCCCATTACCTTACTTTACAAGGCTTGCTGATGTCATTCACCTTAGAAGTACCTTTAGACACACTTCAGCCCTATAAGCTCTGTGGCGGACGCTATAACTAGTTTGCACTATGGTACAGAAAACTAGATAGGTAGGGGTTCTAATTTCAATACTGGCAACTTTGTGTGTGTGAGAACCATATCCCGTGTATGTTTGACTACATAATTTTGAGGCCTGTTCCATCCTGGTGATGCTCCATTCCATTACTTTACAGGGCGTGTTCATGTCATCCACCTTAGATCCTCTGTTGGACACTATCTAGGCATATAAGCTCTGTGGAGCATGTGATAAGTAGGTAGCACTATAGTACATACAACTAGGTAGGTAGGGGGTTGAATTTCAATACAGTCGACAATACAATTGAATATGTTTGTGTGTGAAGCATATCACCTGTGGCTGTTGTGTGTGTTGGTTATACCATTTTAAGGCCTGTTGACCCCCTCCCCATGGCATTACTTTAAACATCCTGTTGTTGTCATCCACATTAGATGCACCATGTCAAACTCTATAGGCCATACCAATCATCTGTAGAAGATGTATGCAAAATGTCCAGATGTTTACAACATATATGTGGACCATGTCTCATAACAATAGGGTATTATGACAAATTATTGTCAAATATGTGATAGTTGCTGTACTGACAGACATGTCAGCTTCAGACATCATACCTGTCTGAAACATCATTGCAAGATCTGTTACAATATCACTTGTCTAGGTTTGTAAGAGCAGTATGTGAGAACAGTCTCTATTTTGTGTGTTGTATTCCACCTTTCATTTAGACATCCCCAAGAATAATCAGTCTCAGAGGTTGTGAGTTATGTCCCTGGCATATAATCTCCATGGTGCATGCAATGTGAACATAGCACTATGGTACATGCATGTAGATAGGTAGGTGTTCTAATCTGATTATTGCCAACTGTGTTTCTGTATACATATCCCCTGTTGCTGTCTTGCCCATGTATATGTGATGGTTATACCATTTTGTGTGGCTGTTCCACCCTGCTAATGCCCCCATTGCCAACCTAGTCAGGGCCCCTACAGATATCATCCACCTTAGAAGCACAGTTACACATTTTATAACACAAAGGCACTGTGGTGGGTGCAATAGTCATTTCAGTCTGTATTGTGCATAACAAGATAGGTAGGTGTTCTAATAGGAGAAGTGTCAACTCTGTGTGCATGTGTGTTTCAATGCATATCCCCAGTCAAGTGTGTGTGTGTGTGTGTGTGTGTGTGTGTGTGTGTGTGTGTGTGTGTGTGTGTGTGTGTGTGTGTGTGTGTGTGTATTTGTGATAGCTGTATCATGTTAAGGGTCTGTGAGCCCCCCATTGGCAATCCTAACAGACCATGCAATTGTCACCCACCTGAATAGTTGTGGCAGACACTGTAACACTATAGTAGCAGTGTAGTGCTTGTGCTATGTATTTAGCAGTATCATATGTACAATTAGGCAGGTAGAGGTTCTACTGTCAACAAGGGCAGGTCGTGTGTGTGTGTGTGTGTGTGTGTGTGTGTGTGTGTGTGTGTGTGTGTGTGTGTGTGTGTGTGTGTGTGTGTGTCTGTGTGTACCTATACCCCTTGCAGCAGTCTAACAGTGTTATGACCAGCAGCATACCTCTCAAACCCTCACAGACAGATATCTGGTTAAAGTCATACAGAACAGTGGGACAAAGGCCACAAATTGAGCATAAGCTTCACATATTGCTGTGACATGCATGGAAAGTAGATATCACAATAGGTTGTGCACCTGAATGCACTTTCCAAAGGGTAAGTGTTGTGACATGACAATATCCTTCATTAATCTGTAATGTTAGTCTCTCATGCTTTACCAACAATTTGCCAGAAAACTACAATGTGATGACAAATGGAAACAAAATATGTGGCAAACATCAGGACATTCTGCAGACATATGTAGAAGTCAGAGGTATGGCTGACATCTGTACCACCCTGCAGGTTGTTTGGCAAGGTATGACATGTGACAAGTGAAACAATACAGAGGTTCATAAAGTTATCTACTATTTGCATACAGCAGTTATTGCATATGAGAAGCCCCTTAATGTTATGACAAATATCATAAGCTAAGGTAATGTCACACAAAGAAGGTGTACTAGTAGCACACCAAAGGAAGTCCTTTGTGTTGCACTTGCCGTGGGTATGGTATGTCCTGCCAACTATCATGTTACTGCAAAACGTATCCCATAGTCCACATTTGATAAGGTGGCAACCACAATCTGTGTCACCTATGTGTGTGTGCAATATGTAGACATGTGAAGGCCTTGTAACTACCAGCTGCCCCCCAATGACCCACATGTACTTATGCATGAATGGTAACTGGTGCCACCCACATATGTAGGTACTGCCTAAGGCTGTGTCAACTGTAAGTATTGTACAGTCTGTCATTAAGCCACACACTGCTGTTAACACACTGGGATGGGCCATACAGTAGGTATGGAATGGTGCCAAGGTCCTGGCTTCATGCTGTATGCAGACAACAATGTCAGCATACCGTACAGCAAGGACATGACACCAGTATTACCCACATCAGCACCAACCCTGTAAACACACAGACTACGATGATAGACCTGGATAGTCAGGATGCCAACAATGTTGCATTCAGGCAGCAAGTAGTGCCAGTGGTCAGAAAATGCTTGTATGTGGTTCACCACATAGGTAAAGGGACTAGATCTGGAAAAATGGTGGCCAGTACCTTTGAACAGTCCTCAGTCAGTACAAAACTACATTAGCAGCATGGCCAGTCTGCTATGCACCTATGCAGACATCTGCAGAAACTTAAAACCTATGTTAACACCCACAAAGGTCAGCCTTGGCCTTCAACACTTGTTCCACTCAGACAGCCTGTAATCAGTACTTCCCCACTGGTTATCAGTCAGATTGTCCACAGGTGTCTGTGGCATGCCTAGATGGCAATGTTGTGCTCAGCCCTTCGACAGCTGTCCCATATATGAGAGTATAACTCTGTGTGCATTACCAGCATGAGAGGCCTGCATCGCATATGAGATAGCAACAAAAACATGCTGGAGAGTCACGTTTGGCTGCCAGATGCTGCCCTGTGTCAGGACTACACTCTGCAATCATGTCAAACACACTACCTTGTATACCCTCATCAACTGCATCAAGGTTGAGTGAATGGGAAAAACAACATCTGTCATTTTTAATTTCTCCAAGTCTTTTGGGTTTATAATACCATGACAGGAATGGACCCTATTCCTAAGTCAAAGTACAATTAAAGTTCATGAAATTAGTATTGTTTCACTCTTTGATGTTAGTCAAAAGTGCACTTTGCAGCACCCTCAAGGTGCCCAGTAATAACTCCTTCTGCATTTTGTGCGGTGTTACATGAATTGGTAACATATCTAAATACGATTATAAATTCTTTTTTATAAGACCAGTTGCTCCTACTACTACTGGAACTGTCTGGGTATCTTTCTTCCACATGGCTCTCATTTCTGATTGCAGATCAAGATATTTTATGACTTTGTGTCTCTCTGTATGCAAGACACTGTAATCACTGGGTGTGGTGATTTCAATGATCAATGCTACTTTTGTCTTCTTTTCTTTGACCACTATATCCAGTTTTCTAGCATATATCTTTTGAACTGCTGGTATGGGGTGATCCCATGTGATTTAAACTTCATCATATTCTATGATTCTTTGTGGGTCATGTTTCCAGTGTTTTTCAGGCACTTCGATACCATAATATTTGCACAATCTCCAGTGTAACAGTCTTGCCACATTATTATGCCTTTCAGTATACAGTCCCTCTGCCATTAGTGCATTGCAACCAGCAACAAGGTGTGTGGCTGTTTCCAATTCAGTTTTACAAAACCTACATATGTCTATTTCTGCCACATGTTCAATAGACTTTGTAAACTAGCGTGTACATAACCCACTGTCTTGGGCTGCCAATATTAACCTTTCATGTCTTGATGTGAATTCACCTCTCCTTAACTATTCCTGCATTCATTCTTGATCAACATGAGGCTCTTTCAGATGTTTTCTATACTTGCGACTATATTTATGTTTTTCCCCATTTCTTGCCTTCTCATCTGGTCCTTTACCTTATATTCTTTATTTTGTTTTTTAGCACATTCAGTTGCTGCCTGGTTTTTATCCACTTCTGGTTTGAATTCCATTCCTGCTTGACGTCAATATGCTTCTGCTAAATTAAGCAGGGATATCATCTTAGATTTATTCATCGCATGTTTCAAAACTTTCACTACATTTAGATCTTGTGAGGTCAGTAGATATGTGTGGAGTCCCACAATTGCAGATCTATACATGTAATCATTTTCAAGGAGGCCCATCCCTCCTTCGGAACGGGGAATATATAATCTTGGTATACACTGATTTTTTATAAATCATTTAGTAAGCATGAAGCATCCTTCTTGTTTTAATATCCAGTTTATCCAACACTTTTTGGGGTCAGTCAGTCACTCCAAAACTATAAGTTAGGACAGGAAGAACAAACTGATTTATAGCTTGGATCTTGTTCCTAGATGTTAATGCTGTTTTTAGGATTAATTTAAGTCTTCTAAAGTACTCCCTACTGAGCTTTATTAGCATTTGCTCATGTTTTTTTACTGATCCTTCATTAATTCCCAAGTATTTATATACTCCCTCTTGCTCAAGTTCTTTTATATCACATTCTTGTCCCAAACTGATGTTTTCCTGGTGCTGCAGTTTTCCTTTTTTAAAGGTTGCTTTTGCACATCTATGAAGACCAAATGACATTCCCATATCATCTGAAAAACTTTTGACAGCCTGCAGCTGTGCTTTCAGTTTCTCATCTGATGAGTTATGTAGTTTTAAATCATCGACAAAGAGAAGATGAGAAGTCATTAGACTTTGTTGTTTTCTAGGAGACAAATTGTAGCCATGGCCTAAGTTGTTAAGTAAACAGCTTAATGGATTAATGGCAAGGCAGAATAGCAACGGTGATAATGAGTCACCCTGGAATATCCCCTTTGAATTTTTATCCCTTTGATAATAATCTGTCCTTTATCATGGCTTAATTGCAAAGTGGTCTGCCCCTGTTTCATGGTTACTGTAATGTAGTCAATCAATGTAAGGTGCATCTTATACATTTTTAAGCACTCTTATATCCATGAATGTGGGATACCATCAAATGATTTTTTGATGTCAATCCATCTTACAGTTCGCCACTATAACTTTGTTTAACAACAAATGATCCTTTATTCCATATGACTTTCTGTTATTGCCCTTTTGTTCTACTGCCATAATTGAGTTTTCTTCTAAATGACTATAAGCTCTGTTGGCGTCAATTCCCATGTATAGTTTATACTTCGTTGGAAGACAAGTTATTGGTCTATAATTTTTAGGGTAGCTTGCAGGTTCACCCTTAAGTAAGTGCATTGTTTTTCCTGTTGTTAACCAGTGCAGCGTGTGTTCGGTATGCACATATAAATAGGTCTTACTCATGGCTAAATTCTCGTGCAAAGAAATTAATACTTTAAGCCAAAAGTTAGGTACTGCATCTGGGCCTTGGGTTTTTCCAGTTAGAGGCTTTTCTCAACTTTATTTCAGATTCTCTGGCTGTTATTTCATCCCATTTCATATCTTGTACCCTTACACTTCTTCTTTCTTTTAATTTTTCTATCAATTTAGCATTTTTATGTTCTATAGGATCTTCATAGATACTTCTCCAAAATGTATCTACTTCCTCTTTTTTGGTGGTCTTTCAATTCATTTTACCTTATTTCCCAATTCTCTAAAAAACTTTTTTGGGTCATCAATAAAATGCTTATTTTGTGCTTTTCCCTTATATTTATCTTCATATCTTTTAAGTCTCTGTGCCTGTTTTGAAATTTTTAGTTTGTTATCTCCAATAGTTCATAATAAATCCTGGTCTGTTTTAATACTGCACATTGCTTTTATCACATTTATCTTTCTTAGTATTTTTGTTGATCTGTTCCTTCTTCTATAATCTTCTAACAATGAAACTTCTTGTCCTAGCTGCTTCATAGTTTTCTTTATTCAATATCTCCATGATGGTATTCGTTACCCTTTGTTCCTGTGGTAGAACTTTATCAGTTATTAATTTAGCAGCACAGTAATATACTTCTGTTATATAGAATGGATCTCTATGGACAGTCCTAATTACTGTGTTCATTTGTTTTATCAAGCTTCTGACTTTTGGGGTTTTATTAACCTTCTGCAGTCTATTTCTATCATTGATCTTGATATATCTGTCTTTGTCTATTAAATCAAGCAACTCTTCTCTTAACTCATTTTCTTCCATACTGAGGGCACATCCCTTGTTCTCCATTTCCTGCAGGCATTCTATAGAAAGTTCTATAGCATCTTCCTGTGGCAGATTTTCTTCAGTTTCATCCTGTGTCATCTGTTGTGTCATATGGGAACTCACTGGCCTATCACTCCTCAACACTGACTTTGTCAGAGTTTCCACAGTTTCCTGTTGCTTTCCTTGCTGTCTAGCTTCACATTAACAGTTATACTAGTTTCCTGTGGAAGTCTCCAAAATATCTTGATATGGCACTTGACCAATTGCTTCCTGTTCCACTGGTTTCCCTTTAATTTGGATATCCATTGCTCTATCCTGTTGTGCTTTCTGTATTTGATTTACTACACTGAATCCTTCTCTTTGGAGCTGTTCCATAACCTCAGTTTCTATTTCTTTGACTTCTCCATTACTAATATCTTTTTCTACTTTTCCTCTTAGTCTTTTTATTTTTTGTATTGTAAAGTTTTCCATATCCGGATTCCTTTTCCTATATTTTTCTTCAAATATCTTTGGTGCTGTTCTTTTTGTATTGGTTAGTTTAGCTTTCTCCTTTGCATAAATATTACACCATATTAAATCTCTTTTCCGTTCACCTGTCCATATTTCTTCTTCACATGTCTCCAGATCTTCTTGCTTTTCCTTATTCTGGGAACTCACTCCTTCATGCTGTGATGTAGTCTGTTTTAGACCTTCTACACTAAACCCTTCACTTTGCAGACACTCCGTAACTTCAACTTCTGTTTCTTTAACTTCTGCTTTACTAATCATCTTTTCTACATATTTGTGTCATTAATCTTTTTATTGTGAAATTTTCCATATCTGGATGCCTTTGCCTGTATTTCTCTTTGAATATTTTTGAGACTACCTTCTCTATATTAGTTAACTTGACTTTCTCCTTTGCATAAATATTGCACCATATCAAATGTCTCTTTCTTTCCCATGTTCATATTTCTTTTTTATATTTTTCAAATTTCTCTAGGTTTTGTTGTTTATATTTTCTCACTTCCTCAGATGGTTCTTTTTCCAAAGAGATCAAAGTTTCTTGATCTATATATTGTTTTTTAAAAGTCTGTTGTATTAATGAACACAAACTTTTATTTGAAGCTTGTGACAGTTTTTCCTGCGGAAGTATTTTTCTTTCCTCTAATTTTTCTCTTAATCATTTTGTATATCTTGTATCTCAAAATTCTGGGCTTTTTGCATAACAGTAACAATACATAATTTCTTTTTTATCCTTAATAGTCCATGCTATCTTCTTTATGGCTCTTCTTTGGCCAATCCATTTTTGTCATTTTTGTGAACTGCTACTTCCTTCTACAAGAGGGGGGACTATCCTCCCCCTGAGACTGGCCTGGTCCCATTATAGGAATATTTCCATATTTTGAGGATTCTACACTGTCATTTTTTTCCAGTCCGGGCACCAGTGTGCCTACCAGGATTGGACACTTTTTTTCTACTGGGTCTTGTGCACCCAGCTATCTCTTTTAATTTTTGACCTACTTCTGTCCATGATATATGCCATATAAATACAGCCTATATATCAGTGTCACCTTGGTGAGATTTTGTGAAAAACAGGGTCCACCTTGCAAAGGTACTCACCAAGACTTGAGGATGAATTCAATTTCAGCACTACTATTCTCCTTTGCTTGCTGACTTTTCATCTCTCCATCTGTCACTGGGGTTCAATGTGTTTAGAGCAATGCCAGGGCAACAGGTGCTGACCAATGATTCTCTTTGGGATAAAGTAATGGCCAGACTTGTAAGGTACCCAGGGCCAGTACTCTATTAACCTCCTCTGTATCTATGAACCTGTGATGCTACAGAACACCCAGGTGACATGTATGAAGGCTAGCTGGCGGTGTCAAGAATATGCATGCAAGATTATGCTGTCTGCCCCCTTTGTCCCTCACACACTGTCGCATGCATATGCGCCTAGGTAAACATGCACATATGCAGCTGTACCTTGGCAATGAAAAGGTCTCTGTATTTCCACTCCACCATACTTGACTTTGGTAATGGCAGCAGCTCCCCAGGGTGTACACACACAGACACCTAGAACAGAAACAGAATAAGGTCTGTGAGACAACAGTCAGTCAGCAGCAATAACAGCAATAAAGCATCATGGCACAAAGGTACATACACTTTGATTCTTACCCATGACAATTGCCAGCAGACAGCACCTTACACAGTATAACAGTAGTACACTATACACTGGCATTACCTGTACTATATTCTCCCTGTGCATCAGACACGTATTAGCATGTCCCTGCATCAATGGTATGGATAACAGGGATGTGGCACAGGTATCATCACATGCACAGGGTGTGGTGTGGGGTTGCCAGAGGCCTAGGCTAGACCATACAGTTGACATCATGTGTGTGTGTGTCTGGAGGGGTGGTGTTCAGCTGGGCTATGGAGAGGCGCTGTGTGTATCTGGTGGTGACCTGTTTATGATAGTGATGTGTGAGTGTGTGTATGCACCCAGTCAGGCCATGTGCTATTCCTACATGAGGGCATGTTGGACAGCTGTGGACCATACATGGCAGGATGTACAGTTCACCATCTCTGGCCATGGACATGGGAACTGGTCCTGCCAGGAATGTCACTGGCACCACCCTTCCCAAGGCCAGATGTGGTACTACTTCCTGATGGTGACCGCTGTCTGCTGGGTTTGTGTCCCTCACAGGACTGGCCAGGACAATGTAATTATGGCCTACTACATTGCGGCGTGGACAGCACATTCTCTTCGGTCATTCTGGTGGTACTGCCATTATGGGAGTGTCAATGTGCATGACCACGTGGGATCTCAGCTGATATTGTTGCTGACCTACATCCACATGTCTGACACCCTACTCCCACCACATGTTCAAGCACAGACATTGCACGGTTAAGGACTGGCAATGTCTTACCCCACCAGATATTCACAACATCAGCAAAATGATGTACAGAATCACCAATGCCATGGACGGTGTCACGCATGCCAGGAAGGGCTACATCCATGAACCTGAGCATCCTTCTGGTGTATCGTTCACAATGTGCCTGTGCTTCCATGATGGACCAAAACATGCATTGGGTGACACATGCTGTGACACCTCTGACAGGGTCTGGATGGCCAGCAGTCCTTCCTCGAGCACCCCTGTCAATCTGTCTGTGTGGGACCTCGCCAGCTCTCTGGCTATGGCTAGTGTCTACAGTCACAATGCCATAGTTGCCACACTACTCTGTTCGATGTCACCATCCTCCAACTGTCCAATATTTGTTGCTGCTGGGGACTGGGTATGTGTGGGCTTACTGACTGTGCGGGGGGACATTGGGGATGGAAGTGGGATATCAACCAATGGTACAGATTCAGTCCCCAACAACCCCACCTATGTCTCACTATGGTCACCATCATCATCAGAGTCTGATGAGACACTGACATTAGGTTGTGAGAGGGAGAGACCCCAACCGCCATGTTCACCTGTGAGGGGAAGACAACATAGGTAAAGTACTTCCTGCACTATAATGTTTGCTGATACTCACACACACACACACACACACACACACACACACACACACACACACACACACACACACACACACACACACACACACACACACACACACACACACACACACACACACACACACACACACACACACACAAAGACATTATACAGACCACACCTTCTAACTGATGCCATGCATGACACATAATCAGATCACAACAGACACAAGGCTCTCAACAACAAGCAGTGCAGCTACGTCCAGTTAATGTTGCTACTACTATACATCTGTGAGATACATGAGAAGTGGGGATATGTAATAGACCTTCACCTAACACATAGTGCACCTGTGTACACACTAATAATGTAGCCCTGTATAGCACAGTGGCTACACTTGTACAAAAGTGTATGCCAATATGTCACAGATCCTGGAAATAAGCTCCTGTGATGAACAATGTGATGCACTGCAGTGAACTCCACCACAAGTGAACATGTACATATTGCAATATGGCTAAGCTTAACAGTTGTGTGCATGGGAAACTGGCTGCCTTTAACATGCTAGGATATAGTTGAGCCACAACATGTCAGTTTCACACTCACTAGCTTCAGGTTGATGTTTCGCAGCCACACCAAAGGTACCAATGGGGATGTGGGGGAGAGTTATTGTCAACACCCACACCTGTGACATTGGTAAATAATAATATGTGCATTTATGAACATGTACACTACAAGGTGTGATACTACCCAAATTGCTGATGTTCACAATACGTGTGCGCATGTGCATTACAAATTCCCACCCACAAATGCAAATTGACCTGGCATATGCATACAGGTATACAAAGGCTGCCACTATGAATGCTACATTATTAATGTGATGCCCACTGGGGCCTTACCTGAGCTGTGAAATCTGTGTCACCCACCTCCACGACATATGTAGTGATGGTTTCCTGGGATGTGGTGGCTGAACCAAGGTTTGCGAGGAACTCCTCAGTGGCTGAGAGTGGTGCTTGAGTAGCAGGCACTCCACCTGTGCCAGCAGAGTCCCTGGCCACAGCTGCAGCCTTTTGATGAGCATTGTGTATGAGGTCTGTGGCATGGTATCAGACCTCTTTGTAGCTCCTGTCCCAGTGGCCTACATAGTTGACTGTTGCTACCAGTTCTGCCAACAGGGCAGTGCATTGTTGCAGGTTTTGTTGGCTCCTTCACAACAGTACCTGGTGATGGAGTCTGGAGGGCATCACTGATTGGAGCAGTCTCCACTTCTGAGAACACCGGGTTTCATCTTCAGTACAGCACACCTGAAAGACATGAACAGGGGAAAACATCACAGGACTGCATATATTGGCCACCATTATGTACAGATCCTACTCATCCACTTTCACCAGCACTATCCATCACTAGCACCGACATCATACCCGTGTCATCTATCAGCACAGTATGTGTGTGGGTATCAGCAACATACTGGCATTACAGCATGCATTGGCCCCCTGTTCCTGATGTTGCATGTTCCCCCAATGAGGTCCATTAGTGTGCATAATTCTCTGTTCGTCATTCATATCACATGGCACATGCAGCAGCTGGTGACATCACAGAGGTTCCCCACCAGAGAATGGCAGGCCTTCAGACATCTACCATACAGCTGTAGGCTATAAGGCCAGCCCTTTCCCCAGTTTCATACATTCTTCTTAGGAGTGACCTCACTCTGGCATGCCAAGCAATCACAGACTCCACATTGCTGGGACTGCTGCATGAGTGCAAGTCATGCTCCACTCTGTTAACATGCACACACAACCTCCACCTGGTGAGTGACCTGAACTGGCCTTGTTGGCAGCTTGGATGTGTGTCCCACACAATCTCCATGTGGTGGAATGGGAACCCTGTCCACATCAGGCAGGGTAGCTACCTACACCTTTCCAGGCATAACCTGGTCAGCTGGATGGTTAACAGCACATACACCCTTGGGATACCACTTGTATCCCTGCTGGATGAGGACATCAGCTGCTGCCTTGCATACACATGGACTAACATCTGGCCTAGGCATAGGGCTGCTCAGGGCCCATAGCCTAGTAACCTTGTATGGTACCAGGAATACCAAAAATGGCCTGACTGCTGTGACAGACTGTGTTCTTATGTGTCCACACACATGACTGCCATTGACTGCTGGGTGTCCCCTATGGGCAGCATTACAGTTCCATGTCATCCCAGCCTACATCCCAGAAATAGGTGAGTGCTACTACAGGTGCATGTGGACATTCCTGGAATGTCTGAGCTACACAATAACAGAGGGCAGTGGATATGTATTGTAGGGTGAGCCCCTCATAGGTATCTGACATCTCCAGTACCCAGATGTTTGCAGAATGTGTACATGTGCCTGATAGATGTAGACCTCCCCGCCAGACAAATGTGTATTTTCAGACACCAGTTGGACAATACATGATGGTTGTCCACATAGTTTGGGGAATGTGCCTGTGACATGACAAACCCCTGGGACACAATAATGGTACAGAAATATCCAGTATTGTATCCATTCCCTTACATTGTATAGTCAGTATGTACACACTACTGCTGAGCCAGAGCCAGCATCCCCCCACTACTAGTGCCTATAACATGCTGTCCTGCTGCAGGGGCTCACCAGTTATGCTAGCCAAAGGTGTCAGGCAATCAAATACAGGTGTGGAGTACACACTGACCTAGCCAGAGTATGTCAGCAATGGTCAGGGAGACCTGGACAATTTGTGAAATAATCCTGTTTTACACTGGCAGCCTGAGAGGGGCTCAATGATGGTACATGATGTGATATGCCAGCTGTATCCACCAGTATGTACTGTCAGTGTGATGCCTCTACACTGGCCCAGTAATCAAGGAGCCTGAATCCTCATCACTACCACCAGTGAAGGACGTACACAGTGGGAGGATGACAAAGTACACACACAGTAAAGTACAATTACCCTTCAGAGCACACAGAGATTACAATCAGTCTGGGGATGGTTTCTCCCTCTCTCTCCAGATCCCCAATAAGACTCCCCACTGGCACAGCTATATGGTTAATATCTCAGCAGAGTGGTTAAGTCCAACCAGTGCTTTGTTTCTCTGCTGAAGTAGCTGACACACACACTTCAAAATCTGATTTATGAAACACACACACACACACACACACACACACACACACACACACACACACACACACACACACACACACACACACACACACACACTTCTGAGAAAGGCTGGCATAGGTTTACTAGCTATGGACCCTTCTGCCCAGACTTAAAGGTAGTTCTGACTACCACAATCCAGCTCTTTTTCAGCTACTGTAAGGCCTTTACCAAAGGGTGATGAATCCCACTGTGTCATGTTCCTATAGCCAGATAGTAAGTGTGACCAAGACCAAGGCTATTGGAGTGGGCTATACAGTGTTACCAAATACATATGCAAGTACTCAAGGAACAAGACAATACTCAATCAATGCAGTAACTATAGAGTTCAGACTCACAGGGAATAATTAAAGACAACATTGCAAGACAGTCTGAAATAAATACAGCAAACATCTAAAGTAATAGGTTCATAGGATGATACTAGGCTATTGGCCTGGAGGCCCTTATAAGCCTAGCCAAGAATTTTACTCATGTTCCTTCAAAGTCAGCACCTGTTTCCCCTGTCCAGCAGGGACACAGGTGGGGTCCCAGGGGTGTATTTTCTGTTTCCCATCCAGTCATCCAGGTTCATTTTAAAGAGGACTAGAGAGGCACTCTGCTTGACATGGAGAGGGAGTCTATTCCAAAGAAAGTGGAGTCTTTGGGACACAAATCTATCCCACCAACACGTTCTATTAATGTCACAGACCAGGTTAAGGCCTTGCATGTTGGTTGTGCAAGTGGAGTTTCTCTTATGGGTATGCAACAACTCCATCAAGGCTGGGTCTGAAATGGCCTTGTATGCCAGACACAGGTCACCTATGAGTAGTCTGTATGAGACTGAGTAGAAGGACAGGGCTTTTAGCCTATCTGTATAGGATAGATGTTTGAGACCCTGGATTTTTCTGGTTAGGAACCTCTGTTGTCTCTCCAACTGCTGCATGTGCTTGGCATGGTACATGCCAAAGGGGGCATTGTACTCAATAATGAGTCTGATAAGGGAGGAGTACAGGGATGTTACAACCTCCTTGTTCCTGGATGAAATACCCTTATTTATGAGATGGGCCATGTAGAAAGCCTTCCATACAATGGAAGCAACGTGTTGGTCAAAAGTCAGGTTGCTATCAACCTGGGTGCCCAAGTCCCTCACAACTAACTGCATGCTTATTACTTTGTTATTAGTGTCATAATTAGTGGGATGACATTTTCCCCAAAGAGGATAATGATGCATTTCTTGGCATTCAGTTTGTACTGGCTTGTGACTGAGACAGCAAGGATTCTAGGTTCTTAATGTGATTGAATTTCTCACATATTGTGTTCCTAGATGGTAGTAGTAGAGAGTTGTCTGTGTACATAACTCAGTTGCTACACTGTGTCAGGATGCCCATATCATTCAGACTAGCAGGATAGACCACAGCTAATAGTCTGTCCATGGTTATCAGAATCTGTGGAAGAGAGGTCAGGGATAGTAGAGTGGGTACTATCTGAGGAGAGTACCTATAGAATATGACTATGGCTGGATAAAATCAATACAGTAGCTGCAGGTGAGGGCGTCCCTCACACAGGAATGCTGGTAAGGGGAAAGAATGCAACTGAGATACCTCTCAAAGGGTTAAAAAAGCACAGCAGCAAACAAGCACAAACCCATGCAAATGCTGGGTATAAATACCACAAAAATGAAGGTAAAATAGAAACACTGGAACTGACCAATCAACCTTTGTCCCTGAGCTCTTAGCTTAAACCTCTATGCCAGACCAGTCCCAACCAGTTCTCTTACTCCCAATAAGTGCAGACAGGCTCTGGCCAACACAATATGTTGTCGCAGGAAACACAGGAATCACACAAACATATCTGAATACAGCAAAACCTGTAACCAGACTATGCTAAAGATATTTAAACTCTGTTTAGGTCAATTTAACATAGGAGAACAGATACACACTTAAATATAACAGTAGCAAACAAGAGCAAAACTGGTTTAAACAAATTAACCAATTAACCAGTAAAAAGCTCAAAACTGAGCCCTGTTCCAGCAGTCTTCAATTACACACGTTTTAACTGCACACTCCTGCCACTAGGGTGCAAGGGAACCTTCTCCAAAAAAGATGGCCTGGATTAGTGCTCAACTTATAAAAACAAGGCTAGGTTCAGCAGGTGTGAATCTAGTCTATGTTACAGCAAACAAGGCACACCAATTTCAGAAAGAAGCAGTTCATATAAGCAGGCACATTAATCATTTAACCAGAAATTCCCAGCTCAAAAGTGCATAATCTACCCTCTCCTTCCACAAGAGTGCAGACCACAAACCTCCTTAATGAGAAATAACTGGGCCGAAGCCCAAGTGCTTAAACCACAACTAAGACACTTTTAGAATAACAGACAGTAAGGCTTCAACCAGCAGCTCCCAACTTAGAAGGATTTAAGCTACCTCTCCTGCCACAAAAGTGCAGACCACAATCCTTAATGTAAAACAACTGTCCTGAAGTCCAAGTGCTTAAACCAAAAGGCTTAGAATAACAGTTACAATTTAATCAGGGTATTAACAAACAGCAATAAATGCATCAGAATAAGTGCAATTGAGTAATTTTAAGAACAGGCAGCAAAAGTAAAATAAAGTAATGAAGTAAAAAGACACAAAAGTACAGTACAATTTTGTTTTTACGTTAAGTGGGAATGGATGAAACATGATAATTTAAGGTTGAGAAACTAAGGGGTGGGCCTTCCCAAATGATCTCTGTCTACTCACTAGAATAAGCTGATGAGATGGGACTGGGAGGAGTGTCCAAAATGAGATTTATATTAGGGGTGGGCAACTCAAAAGCCACCAAATTTAAGAACATGACAAGGACTGGGCGGGTGAGAGGGAGAACTCTTAAAACTCCAACAGAACAGAAAACTTAAAACAAAACAAATGTAATACTAGAATAAGATACAAAATAGAAATGATCAAACCTTTAATAAAGAGCTTTAAATCAACATTAAATGCAGAGATGACTGATACTCAGAGCAATGCGGACTGCACAAACACTTCAGCTAACTACAGATATGTGTTAATAAAAGAGCAATGTTGTCCCTCAGCTCCTCCCACTAATTAACTGATGCTATTCACAGTTTGCAGTGTAATTCTTTGGTAACATTTTTAACTGACCCTAGCCAAGAACTCTTAATACTCCAACAGAACAGAAAAGTTATACTAAAAAACATGTAATACTAGAATCAGATACAAATTAGAAGTGCTCAAACCTTAAATAAAGAGCTTCAAATCAAATTTAAATGCAGAGATGAGTGATACTCAGAACAATGCAGACCACACAAACATCAGACAGATATACTATATCCCCATCTATATGTAGATGATTTTACATTTCTCTAGTTCCTTACTATTAGCAAGGCAAATGCAGATGAGTGGATGTTGTTAGATAGAAAGACACATACAAAATGCAAAGGTTTTTCTCTGAGACAGGTCTGAAAGTAATAATCAATGATAATTCTGGGGTAGCTCAGATTACATCAGTGTTTGTCACCTGCCTTCAGTTCCCAGGCTAACAGCAACTAACATACATTTTAACTTCTCTGCTTCACAAGTACATATCTGTCTGATGTTTGTGTAGAACTGGAAGTCATAACACAGTTAAACCCTTTTACATTTTCAACCTAGTAATAATTTATGTTTCAAGACAATACAAAAACCTCTAACTGTAGACATTTATGTCTGCTTTCTGCACTGAAACTGAGATAACACATTTGTAAAACAAGTTCAGCATATTTACTTGAAGTTTTTCAATATGTCTGCATGTCAAGGCTTCCAGCTTCTACTATTAATACATACATTTGCACAGGTAATATTTTATATATATTTCTGTTCTTTGGCAGTACGGTACACTGTGGTTACACTCTTGAAGCTCAGTCATACCTCTCAACCTCTTAGAGCAAGACATCTGGGCAATGGCACAGGTGGACAAAGATCCAAAAATAAATATTGCTCTTATGCACTTAGTTGATAGAATACCAGGTTATGCATTTGCATGAATTTTCCGAAGGATATGACATCTGACATTCAAATGTGTGCTATTATTTTATGACTTCAGTCTTTAATGATTTGCCAGTGATTTGCCAGACAAAACACAAATGTATGAGAAAATTACTAAAAATATGAGGCAAACGTGGTCAGTCTGCAAAACTCTGGACAGTTGAGAGGTATGAGCTCAGTACATAACATACAGTTCAACACACACTTCTACAGCAGTTGCTTAATATCCGCATAACAGATATAGGTCTCTTACATTTGTAAGACAAGCATATGTATCATATTGATATTTACAACTGACATATGATTATTTACAACATCCCAGTTAGCTGGGCTGGCAGTGTCATAGTCAGTATTGTACAACAGACAATCCAGCAGTAGTCATATGTGAGTTAACCATTACTGTGGTGACTGAGGGGACAGAGCTGTGATTTATGTCACTGTAGACAGAGCCATCAGGGATGGCTGTAGGTGCTGAACAGCAGACTAACAGCAACATGTCAGTCTATGAAGTGTTGTTGAGACGTACTGTTTAAATTCCTATTTCCCATGACTGCAGCTCCCCATCTGCATTCCATTACATGCTTAATTGTATGACATACCTGGTATAGTGTTGAACTCCTTTGTCAGAAGAAATACACAATTAGTGTTGTAAAGAATTACAGTCTGTCTTCCTGAAGAAAATGTCAGACCTGTTTAGTGTAGGCAGCAGCTTGGCTTTTGTAGGTAATTCTCATGAACAGGTGATGGTCTGTGCACCAATCTGTCCCTCCCATTTGCTAATTTCATCCAGAACAGCTGTGTTTCCTTTCCATTAGCCAAATCCAGCTCCAGACAAGTGACAAGTGGAGTACCTCAGGGTTCAGTCCTGGGGCCGCTCTTGTTTGGCATCTACTTCTCTGAAGTACAGGTCAACACTAAGGGACTCTGGCTAACAAAGTTTGCAGATGACTGCAAACTGGGAGCCATTATTGAATCCCCAAATGATGTGGATACTCTACAAAAGGGCCTTACAGAAACAGATGCTTGGTGCCAGAGCCATGGGCTCAATCTCAATGCAAAGAAATGTATTGTTATCCCCTTCGGGAAAAAATATGTATTCATGAATTACCATATAGGTGGCAGTACACTAAACACAGAAAGTGTGATAAGAGACTTAGGGACACAGGTGGACAGTGGTCTCACCTTCGATAACCACATCGCCACAACAGTCAGGAAATCCTTCTATGTGGCACACCTCATCACGAAGGGCTTTTCATCCAGAAAAAAGGAGGTCATTGTCCCACTGTACTCATCCCTCATTACACCCATTATAGAATACAATGCTCCATTTGGTATGTACTTCTCAAGACATCTGCAACAACTGGAAAGGCCTCAGAAATACCTCACTAAAAGAATCACAGGCCTAAAGCAGATGCCCTACACTGACCGCCTTAAAAAACTCCAGCTATACTCTGTCGCATATCGTCTACTCAGATGCGATCTCTGCTTAACATACAAGGCCATGTCAAACCCAGAGCTGTTGGACATGCTACACTTAAAGAAATCCCAATCCCTCAGAGCTACATGCTCCAGGGATCTAAACCTAGTCATCACAATAAACAAAACATGCTGGAGGGATAGGTTCCTGACCCAGAGACTGCCCAGACTCTGGAATAGATTGCCCATACATGTCAAGCAGAGTGCCTCTTTGGACCTCTTCAAGAGGAACCTTGACGATTGGATGGGAGAAAGGAAATTCACCCCAGGGATCACGTCAGTTGCCCTGCTAGACAGGGGTTCAGGAAAGTAAATGATGTGGGAAGAAATAGCCAGGGAATTGTTATAGCTAGGCTTGTATAGGCCCTAGGGCTGATAGCCTAGTACCAACCTATGAACCTATGAACCTATGAACAATGGCATGGCAACAAAGTGGTATAATTAAGGCCTTCATGTGGACCTTGCCCCTTTTGCTGGCCTTTGAGGAGGACATTATCAAGGTGTGGCACCTATACCATTACAGAGGGTAGTTAGAAATACTGTTCACTGTTTTGATTGATTTATTATGTCCACAGTTTTGCATGCTATATCTGCATAGCTCTCAACCTCTTAGCACAAGAACTCTGGACAAAGCCTGACAAAATGGGGGGACAAAGGCACAAAAATAGGGAAAGTTTTTAAATATTGCTCTTATAAACGTAAACATTTGCTAGAGTAACAGGGTTTGTTTTGACATACATTTTCTGAAGAGGATATGAAATCTGAAACTCAAATGTATATCATTATTTAGTGATTTCATTCCTCATATCAATCCAGTGATTTTCCAGAAAACTACAAATTTTATGAGGAACAGACTAAAAAAATTAGCCAAAACTCTGGACATTCTGTGGAAAAATGTACAGTTGAGCGGTATGTATGTCTGGCCATTGTTAACAGATTTTCAGATTCTGTAGCATTGTACTCTGTAAATGTGTGTTGGGGTGAGTAAGTGGACAGGCAGATGTGAGTGTCATAGATCCTTTTCTATCTGACTGTGCATGCTGCTACAGTTGATGCTGGTCTGTCAGCTGTGTATGTTTGTAGGGGCAGACTGAGACATATCCCTTACAACCTCAACATTCCCCACCAACCATTTATGTTTGGCTGTTGTGTGGATGCCCTGCTCTGGGTATTTGTGAGCAATGTTAGGTCTGTAGCAGGTAGCTAGACATACTGTTGCATGTGTAGCAGGCCACAGTTGCTGCATTCTGGCCAGTAGTCAGACTAGGGATTGTGAAGACATTGGGAGAGAGAAAACTGTTACTGTCAGTGAGGGTGTGGTGTCAGCTGTTGTGTCACAGCATGGCCTGGTTGAGGGTATCCACAACAGTCAAAGTGAGGCATGTGCCTGTGGTTCATATGTTACATAATTGTGACATCCAGAGAGTGGTAGGCAACATTTAGTACACATATTCATAATTGTGAAATGTATCCCACCCTTTAGCACTTTAACATCCTATTGGAGGTGACAGTGACTGTGGTAGGATCAACCAATTTTGCTGGACATTGCAGGGCTCCATTATTCCTATGTTGTATTGACATGCATGTAGCTGTCATGCCATACATTGGGCTGTGGGCCAAGACTGTGAATGTCTAGAGGTGACAGATGCTAGAACTGTAACAAATGGAGCTACCAAGTCATTATTATGGCAGGTGTATTTGTAAGACATATGTGCATGCATATAGTGTGTAACACAGGATTAGCATGGACATGTGTGTTCTGATGAGTATGATGTGTGACATTGAGCTGTCTGTCATGCTTTTTTAACCACACTCTTCACTGATTTGCCAGTATGTGAGCACACAGAGTAGGTTTTATGATGACCCTGCCATAAGTCGGGGATAAAACCATGGATATTCAGCAACAGTCTGTGCAGTTGTCAGCTCTACCTGATAATGTAGTCCTCCCGTATATCCAGCAGCATTTATTTGTCTGGGTAATGGTTCTGTGTCTGTGTCAGAGGCCTACGTACACAGTGATTTGGGATAGTATATGTATTTATATATATATATATATATATATATATATATATATATATATATATATATATACATATAGGAGTAGCGCGTGACTGGCAATCAGGATATGTTTGCAAAAAACAGTTGTACTGCAGAGGTCAGTTGGCTTAGTGGTATGTTGCTCTGACTGTAATTCAAAGTTTGTCACTGATGTATTTTTTCCCCTAAAGTTACATCCCTGTAGTGCATGATATATTTACAAAAGCATCAGTAAGTCCCCAGTTCTAATTTGGTGTAGTGGTGTGTTGCTGTGACTTTGGTTTAGAAGGTCCTGTGTTCAAGACGTGGCAGCTTTGTCTTTTTTTCCTTAATGTTATATAACTGTAATGCATGATATATTCACAAAAGCATTAACAATTTGCACAGCTGAGTCGGCTTGGTGGTGCGTTGCTCTGACCCTAGTGCACAGGGTCCTGGATTCAATAATAATGTTAAATGACTGCGGTGCATGATATATTTACAAAGCATTAATAATGCTTATAGCTGATTTGTTGTAGTGGTACGTTGCTCTGATTGTAGTGTGCAGGGTCCTGGGTCCAACAGCTGGCTGGTCCAGTTAATTTGTTGCTGGGCAGAACAGTGGCTGAGTGAGGTAGAGTGATTAAAGCAATTGTAAGCAGTTTTAAGCAGGTTTGCTTGGGTTTGCACAATGCTAAGCGATGGACATTGGGACATTTGTACACAGTTTATTAGTATACCCGTCATACAGCTAATACAAACTTGTCTTTACCTGTGAGCCCTGTGCAGAAAATATCTGTTTACCCTACCTGACAGTTTCTACAAATATTCAGGATTATGTGTGTGTCACTATGAACACATCTTCATTCCAGTCCCTGGATTCAAACCGTGGTCTGTGTGTGGAAATATTAACAACATCTATCTATTTTTCATCACACACTGAACTACTGGGGTACTGCTGTTTGCTGGTTGACTGTTTTGTGCCTAAAACTCACTTCATTACACAGTCAAACCTTGTAATATAGGTGGAGTGTTTCAGTAGACTGTAGTGACAGTTCAACATACATACCTGAGATTCATGTATGATAGATAGTGAACTGTGCATTGATACCTTGAATGCAGGTGTACACATTTAACCCCTAGTGGATGTGAATATGTGTGATCTGTGCAGACCTTAGCAGGGTGCTGGGTTGCATACCCAACTCATAAACATTTGCACATCATATATTTGCAGTCTCCACCTGTTACAGTCTCATACTTGCCTGCATCAGCATGCCTACATTTATGACTCTGTAGCTGAAATGCAAAGGTTAACACAAGACAATCTTGCAGGGAACATACTATAATTCATTACACATTACTATTCAAGGTTCAGATCTTAGTGCAGAACATATATCGGATGTCATTGTATCTTGTTTTATAGCTCCTCATGTACAGTTTGGCATAACAGCTGTTAGCAGACAAACCTCAATGACTTCATGCTCTCATAGCCATACTTGCTGTGTAACACCTGTACACTTGTATTTCTTCAACATCAGACCAGATTAAACAAATAGTTTGTGGGAATAACACATGACACAGTGGTTTATTAAATTCAAAATTCTAAATTCAGTCGTACTGCATATCCTGTAGATGATGAATGTATGTCCAGTTGCCCAGGTAGGCCTCTCCTCTGCAGCTGTGGTGGAAAACACACCATTTTGTGTACCTGTCTATCAGATATTCATACTACAATTTAATAAAGCAACACTTCATATACTTACAAACTTCTGGGGCATTCTGGTTCCAAGCATCTTGGATCCATTGGGCCAAGAGCACCACCTTCCTCCATTTTAGGTTGTCATAATGGTGATGGAGTTGCTCACCAGTGCAGGGGATGCCAGTGGTATTGGTGAGCTCACGTGCCAGACAGTCACAGGCCTCAGACTTGTATTGTGAGCCCTGGTACTGGCCCTGCAGCATACTGTCTTCATGGGTCTTAACAATGAGCCCAGCCATGACCCTGGACTCCAATATGCCCCAGCACTGCACCCAAAAGCACACTCCTTCACCAGCACCTGCCATAGTTCATACAAGGATCAAACCTTAACAGATTATACCTGTATTACTACCTGTGTGGTTTAAATAGGGCCATATTCCTACTCTTTGCCATCATTGGACCATTTTCAAAAATGCTAAACACAGCTCAGTAGTGCACAAACCCACTAAGATATGTTGAGTAGTGCTTAAAGTGGAAAATGCTGAGCAGTTTTTTGCAGTGCACAAATCCACTTAGCTCAGCTGAATACTGCTTAGAATGGGACTTCTTAGTAATGCTCAAACCCACTAAGAGGAGCTAAGCACTGCTAAGTATAGCTCAGATAGGTCCTGTTTAAGCATTGCTTAGCTTGGCTTAGCAGTGCTTAGCAGAAGTGAGCTAAGGGCAAACAAAATTTTCCTTTAAAAATATTAGAATTTGATATTAATTACTCATTATTGATACACTACTATTAAGTGTATGTATTTTACTTTACACGACCTCACTCTGTGTTTTTTCATTGCATTACCTTGGGGTGTGACTGTACTGTATCAGATACCTGTGTTTAAATGGTGGTTTTCAACTCATATCTCCACTGACACTGGGATTCTGGACCAACTACACTACCCTGCTTAACAAATATGTTTGTAAGAGCAATATTTAAAATCTGTCCCTATTTGTCCCCCCATCATTATAGGATTTATCCAGATTTTTTGCTCTAAGAAGTTGAGAGGTTTGCATCCCCTACATGACATTACAGTTCACAGTATTATCTCAGTGTCCAAGGACATTTTCTTCATTTATTTAGTGGCATACAGCACTTTTACAATGCAGGGGGTGTGTTACGGATACTATAACACACCCCCTACATGACATTATAACACACAATTACTTAAGTGTCTGAGGACACTTTCTTTGCATTTATTTAGTGCTGTACGGCACTTTCACAATGTACGGGGTATGTTACAGATACTGTAACACACCCCCTACATGACATTACTTCACATGCTTTCATTTAATTATCCGAGGACACTTTCTTTATTGGAAAGTACTGTACGACACTTTGAAAGTGCAGGGGGAGTGTTACAGATCTGCAAGCACTGTAACACACCCCATATCACTGATTCAGTATCTGTGTACATGGCACCCCTTAGTAGCACTCCTTTATTAATATGCAAGGTGCGCTGCTGAGAGGGAGATGTAGACAAAGACACCATTCACTCCATGTAGAAAGAATACTATTCCTACACAGAGTTTATTAAATCTGGGGGAAACTGCTATTTTGGAAATCAAACAACTTAAGATGGAGTACAGATTTGTAGCTTCATGAGATGTACTACTGAAATGGGAATTTTGCAATCTCTCTTATTGAGGAGAAGGTAGTACCTCAATGAAACTCTTGGCAAAAAAAAAAAAGAAAAATCCCACATCCAAAGAATAGAAATCCATATTATAGTTCTCTAAGACTCCACAGCAAGATGCAAACCAATCCCAAGGAAATCGACTAACTGCTGACATTAGGATATTGATATCTCCCCATTATCTATACTTCCTCCATGGAAATTGACGACCCTGTCTGCTTTGAGGATTTATTTTGTTATAGAGGTTAGTCCTAGTGGCTTTATGCTATTTAAGAAACCATTTCCATCTAATGAAATCCATTCAGGCATAGGCAGTCTACATACTGGTATAGCTTCTGGCTTCAGTGAGCTAGCATTTACTTCCAATCTTAATGGTCTTCAGGGCAGCGAGCCAAGCAGAACACTTTGATGGTGAATCCACAAGAGCAAGAGACTTAATGTTTTTCAACAGAAATGGAACCCCCCCATGACTCTTCAGACTAACAACCTATCTTTTTATTGCAATTTGACCTCAATATTTTCATGAAAATGTTAACTAATAGAGTCAAGAAGGTGTTATCCTAAACAGTAGGCTCAAATCACTATTGTGTCATTAAAGTATATGCAGGGAGTTCAGATCTTATGGGATGCTGAAGTGTGTCATATGGAATTGATGACAATAAAATCAAGAACTACTAGAAAAACATCTTATTATATTATATGGAATACTTTACAAAACTTGTTAAAAAAATCTTAGTTTCAATAGCATGACATTATAGTTTAATCAATTGATTTGATTTGTAGTGGATGTCTTTGTAAATACTTTGGTTATTTATTGAATGTTATAACTATTTCTATTATAAAATTGTTATGATATTTACTTTGTATGTTAAAAACAATAAACTTGTTTTAAAAAAAATTGTCAGGCTTATGGTACATACTGTTAAATTTCTGCAGTAGACCTTCTTTTACTCAAGATTCTGAGAGGTGTAGAAAGCCCAAAACTGTGACAATAAGTTTTTCATCAAAAAGAAAAGAAAAAGGGTTTATTTCAATTCTGCTTAAATATTTAAGCTGCACTTCTAGTGACCCGAGTGGCAATATTTTATCTGTATTTCTCTGCTTTTTTTCCATGTTTTAGCCAAAACAAAGTTATCTGCATTTGTTAGCTTAATCTGGGACCTTAGTCAAGTAGCTTCATTTGCAATTCTGGGAAGATTGTGATTTACTGCAAGATAATAGCATCATTTATACTTTATACTTCGCTTTTATTTCCATAAGTAGAATTACTTATAAAAGCTTGCTGCTTGTATTTTGTACCCTCTCTTTAGCTTTATTCTTGCAATTGCATTTGCAGCTTTAGCAAAACTGTGAGCTGCTGCCACATTTGAGCCTCAGTCAGTTATTTATTATCACATTTTTCTATAAACAATGTTACTGTTGAATTTCTGCATAGGCTTGTGTCTTAGAGTGTGGTGGAATTGCAATGGTAGCAGTACCATGAATTCTGCTCCAGCATTGGTGTTTTGGTGTTTTTACTACTGTTGAAATTCTTATTTTGCTGCTAGAGTCTTATATTTTGATTATCATTTACCTGCTTAAAGTTGCAATTCCAGCAACTTTCTGTTTATTTTGCTACTGTTTTTCCCCTATTCTTTGTGTAAACCCCAGCCCCCACTAAGACATTATGCTGAAGTTTCTGAAAGTCTTACCTACCTGGAGCAATTGACCTGTAGCTCAGACTCATAGGAATAGACCTCTAATATTGCCTTTATTTAATTGCATCCCTCTTTAGCTAGTCTGTTCTTGCAGCTTGAATTTTTCCCAACCTTCTCACATTTTTCCTGTTATGATTTTTAAAAGGCAATGTTTCTGACTTCCACCCCATATGGTAATCTGACTTCCAAAGTCCCTCCATCCTTTCTGTAATTGCTAGCGTCTGTTGTTTTGGCTATTTTTCTGAAACATTCTTTTCCATAGAGCCTTAATACTAAATGCCCACCCAGTAAGCCTGCATTGCTCTTGAAAAAACCTCGCTTACTACAAATCATCTACTGCACATTTTCCCAGAGCTCTCATCTGTTTGGCACTTTCACCACACCCAGAGAGGGTCCTGAATTAATCCTGTGCCATCCTTGGCAGATAAGAGATGTATTTTATTGTTTTGCACCTCAGTTAACTATTTTGAGTGCTACTGTTTTATATTTGCTTTATTGGTTGATTTTGCACTGCAAAGCATTTTACATTTCCCTAGTACAAGAAATCACCTTATCCAAGTAATTTGTTTTAGTTGTTTAGCTGTAGCATTACAATATGAAACAATCAAACAATCTTTTCATGCATTTACATGAAGAGGACTGGGATATTCCATTTTGTGGCAGTAGGTAGTGTCATGGGCTATCTGAGTTGATAAACACATAAGACAGTAAGTGCAATCAATTTAATGGCCAGACAGCTTAAAAGCCAATTTCCTGCATTTTAAGTCCCTGTATAAATTTGGTGAATTTGTGCTTCACTGCTCATCATGCAGTGATGGTTAGTAGTAATCTGCATAGATGGAGACACCTAGAAATCAAATTTTCCCTATAAAACCACTTCTGAAACTGTGCCATTAACTCGTTGATTGTAAGGCACTACATTGTGTGTTGAATAGCATAGAATGGCTAGTTTGCAAATTGAGGAGCAATACCCTTTAATTGGGTCTATATTATGTGATCGACAAATCTATTCTTTGATCACATAATAATCGACACATATACAGCGAACACCATAAACCGCAAATGGCCACATCCTCAAATTTTTTCCTCCGGAGAAAATTCAGTTGGCTGTTATGGGGAATTGCCCTTTTCTTCAATGTAGAATGATCTCTGGGTTGGTATATTTAGTTAGGGGTGTGTGGTGGGTGAAGCCCCCCCACTTAATTAGTGTTTTAAAGTTTGTATTTTATTTTACGAACACATTAATTTTTTCCCCAAGGAAAAAATTTGAGGATGTGGCCATTCACGGTTTACAGCGTTCACTGTATACATGTCAATTATTATGTGTTCAAAGAAGAGATCTGAGATTCTTCGATCACATAATATAGCCCACCTTTAATTTTGTGTTATATAGTCTAGTCTAGTCTCTAGTCCCAGAAGCATCCTTAATCAACACACTATTAACTCCCCATGGACCGCACCCTTGTAGTTCACCCAATAAAGGACCTCACATTAAGGCTATGCCCTTTCCCAATTTCTCTGCAGCTACTTTGCTGGATATGGGTACATCAAGACAATGTAACAAACTGTCTAATTTTTACTGACAACCATTTAATCCTCAAAGAAAAAATATATTATGTCTGAGATGTATATACACAATGCTGCTGAAGGCAAAACTCTTGCATAGAAAGTCTCACAATAGCAATCTGGTTGTCAGAAATCCACACTACACTCACCACACATAGTATGCTGAGGCACTTATATGCAATCTTCCCAAACCCCAAAATCCTACCAAACTTTCCACCTGCAAAAATTATTCTTAGCAAACTGAATAGCACTCAAAAGAAATAACACCTAACACTACATGTACAGCCACACCCAGTGGAGCCTCAACTACCAGATCCAGAAGGCAAACCAATACACTAGTTGGGGCTTTAGTCATAGGGGACTCCATTGTACAGCATGCTGATGCCCCACTCACCAGGCTGAACAAGGAGAAAAATAACAGTCAATTGTCTATCAAGGGTCGAGGATCTGTCAAGTTATGCATGCACTCAAGCACTGTACCGCAGGTACCAGTACAGCTTAATCATAGTCCATATAGGTGCTAATGACATGAGATGTACCTCCATAGACTATATGAAGAGAGACATTATGGAGTTCTCAGACTATGTGTCACAAGATGGTATGTGCCTAACATTGGGCAGCATTCCACCATCACAGAGGATGATGGCACAGTATGAACAGACTCTGTTGAGTTTAATAATTGGCTTAGGTTTTGGTTTCATTCTAGGGGGACACAATATATGTCACCATGGGAGGACATGGTTAACAAACTGTGTTGCTTTGGCAAGGAAGATCTGTACCTAAATGTATTAAAATACAAGTGGTAAGCACTTTCATGCAGATACACTGCACTTCCTCAGACCAATAAAATAAAAACCACACAGCACATATTTATATAACAAAAGCAATTGAAAACATAATTAATGTTTCAAGGGGGGTGCCTTCAAAGCAGGCTATAAAGGTACACATCCATTCAACCCTGGTGTTCTATGTGGAGAAAGCCTAATAATCCATTTGGATTCAGCAAGTTCAAGTTTATTCCTCAAATTACCCCCTTGCTTATCAACACCTATGATTTGTAGGGCCATAAAGGCAAACATATGTCCAGGTTTATCACAAATGTGTTTATTCAAAACACTGTTGAAATCCTTCCTGCGTATATAACCCAAATGCTCTATAATTCACTCTTTAAAAGGGTGTTCAGTCTTCCCCATATAAAAACATAAACAGTTCTTACATCAGGCCAAGTAAACTAAATGTGTAGAGGTACAGTCAGGATAGAATTTGGGTTCAAACTCATACCCAGTATTAGGATGTACAAAGTTCTTTTGTTCAGATATGAATTCACATGTCTTACAGCCCCTGCATGCATAAGTACCTTTCCTAACTGATTGCACACAAGATTTATGGCCAAAATTATAACATAATTCTCTCTTCAAATTACGTCTATTCTTAAACCTAAACAAGAGCCCAATTCCTACAATATCCTTAATATTGTCTTCAGCTAAAAGCACAGGCCAATTCCTTCTGATCATGCCACATATCCTTTTAATATCATTGGTGTACGTAAGAGCAACTCTACTCCTCACCAATCTATTAGTTGTCATAGCCTTCTTATATCCATTATTTCCTTCCACCCTAGATGAGTAGAAGGGTTTAGCCCTACCATTGCGAATATGGGCAAAATCTAACATATCCACAGATACTTCATTCTGACTATAACCCCTCTCTCTTAACTCATCCTATAGGCACCCAACTGCTCCAGCAAAAGTCTCATTATTAGTATGCAAGTGAGACATTCTAAAAATCTGCCCTTTAACAATATTACCAAAGATGTGGCTAGGTGCATACTAGTGTGATGTAAAAGGTTGTTCTTACGACAGTTTTCCTAAAATGTGCAGTCTCAAGTGAACCATCATCCAGTTTAATAATTTCAACATCTAAAAAATCTATTTTGTCAAAAGCTAACTAATGCAGTGACACAGGAGGCTTTTGAGACAGTAGCAAGCATATGAAAAGTCTTACATGGATATATCATCTTTAAAATAAAAAAATCAATTAATTTCAGCAAACACAATTTTGTATGTTTAACTGATGGATAATATTCAGAGGAAATAAAAACAAAATTTGTGTCAACCTACTATACAGATGTGAAAGGAAATGATCTATCTATCTATCTATCTATCTATCTATCTATCTATCTATCTATCTGTCTGTTTATCTATCTATCTATCTATCTATGGGTCTACTGATTTTCATTGAATGACCCAAATATTAACATTCACAACATCGGCCAGAAACTGTTGACAGTGTCAACCTTGAGACACTACTACGCATGCACTGGTTAACAGCCACAGTGTGTGCAAACCTCAAATGTAAAAGTTCCCCTGAGCCCTCCTTGAAGGTGTCTGTGCCCCCCCCCCCGCTAATTTTATATATTGCATTTGTGATCACACAGTGTTGGGAAAAGGACATATTCCCCTACCCCGAATATTGAGCAGTCTTACACAACTCATGACCACCTGTTTCATTTAGTCAACCAAATTTTGTCAACTAAACAGGTATCAACTAATTATATAGTGACAGTATTAAGATATATCTATATATTTAGATTACTGGAAGCCCAGACTCAATTGGACATTCTTCATTAAGAGCATTCTCGAGTTAAAGAAACTAGATCGTAGTAACTTTTATTAAAACACAACATTAGGTTTTTTTTGTTAAATATAGCTTTAGTATTTCATGTTTCTGCATGAGTTTAATTTACATTTTTTAACTTTAATACTAGCTCTAGCTGTTTTTTATTCACATGTAGTTTAGGTTAGACTTGAATTTTACTTTTACTTCCATTGTAACTCTTTTACTTATATTTGACATATGAGGATTAATTTAATGTTACTTTGAACTGTTCATATTTTGTTGTGTCAGCTCACTAGTATAAACTACCATGTTAGTACATGCCAGCATAATGAGATCTGAGGAAGCCCTTCACTTCATTACCAGAAGTGGGAAAAAGTGCTGTAAAAATAATACTTTTTTTAGTGAACACAATTTGAGGCACATGAATTTACTTAACAGAGAAATACATATGTATTACTTTGACATTCATCCCTTTTTACACAGATATTTGTGTATGTGTTATGCATGTGCAAGTGTGTGTGTGTGTGTGTGTGTGTGTGTGTGTGTGTGTGTGTGTGTGTGTGTGTGTGTGTGTGTGTGTGTGTCTATGTACATATATAGAATACATATTTTTTTTATTTGATTCTTTGAAACCATTAGACATTAGACTACTTCTGTCAATCTAGTTTTGGGATATGTAAACTTTAATTAACGTAGATAGTGTTATCAATACATATTGGTCTTTCATGACAAGTTTAGCTGGTAGAATGTGGAGTATTGCAAATTCCTAAAACATTGCAGATTTTTTGTAACGTGTCTTCCAGTCTAACTTTCAAAGAGTACCACAATTGATGTGAATAATTGCAAAACCACAGCATGTGGAGTAACCCCAGAATTCAGCAAGCTCTGCATGGTGTGCAGAAATAGTGCAAGAGCTGCTGCGCCCAATATGGCCGGCGAGCAATCCAGGAACGAGCTTCCGGCATGTGCAGGAGCACTCCTACACTATTCCTGCACAGACACCACTTCTATATGATAAGTACACCATTTGCAGGTGAAAACCATGCAAATCAGGTGAATTAGTGATCCAGGAAGTAGGCAGGCCTCTGTGCAGGAATAGTGTAACCTGCAGAAATGTATTCGGTTACTAACTGAATACATTTCTGCAAATTACAAAATGGAGGCATGATAGCTCCAAAGAAAGCTGAATGTAATTTCCCTGTCATCTCAGATGTCCAAGTGAGAACCACCCTCAACAAAGCTAAAAACACAGCATCAATGGGACCTGATGGCATCCCGGGTTGCATGCTACGTGAACTCCAAGAGGAGCTAAACCCGCACATAAAAATGCTATTTAACCTTAGCCTTACTACAGGATATGTACCTGAACACTGGCGTACAGCAACAGTGGTCCCACTCCACAAAGGGGGTACCTCTACAGACCCTGGGAACTACCGCCCCATAAGCTTAACCAGCCTGGTCTGCAAAGCTATGGAAAGAATCATTATGGAACTCATAAAGAGAGACATAGGGAACCTACAGACACTTGATCCCACCCAGTTCAGCTTTGTAAAGGGCAGATCCTGCCTTTTGAAACTGGTTGACTTTTTCGAAACAGGCACTAGAGCCATTGATGAGGGCAAAGCAGTCCATACAGCCTACCTGGACTTGGCTAAGGCCTTCGACACAATACCCCACTCAGGCATCATAGATAAGCTCACCAGCTTAAACGTAAACCCTTATGTCACTAGATAGGTTGCAAACTGGCTAAAGGACAGAACCCATAAAGTTAAAATCGCTGGAACAATGTCAGACTCAAAGCCAGTCACAAGTGGTGTCCCACAGGGATCTGTCCTGGGGCCCCTCTTGTTCGGCATTTATTTCTCAGATGTTAAAGCAAACATGGGAGGGTTGTGGCTGGCAAAGTTCGCAGATAGGTTCATAGGTTCATAGGTTTATACTAGGCTATCTGCCCCAAGGCATTTATAAGCCTAGCCCAAATTTTTGTGGCTTACGCCACCCCTTATATGAAAAAATACTGTGCCCATTAGTTTGTTGTGCCTCTGTCCAGCAGTGACACAGAGATGATTCCCGGGGTAAACCTACGATCTCCCATCCACAGGTCAAGATTTCTCTTGAACAGAGCCAGCGAGGTGCTCTGCCTCACATGGGCCGGGACTCTATTTCACAGCATAGGGAGTCTCTGAGTGATAAATCTATCCCTCCAGCACGTCCTATTTATATCCGTGCTAAGGTTTAAGCCGATTGCTCTAGTGGTTTTGGTGGATTTGGATTTTTTGAGGTGGAGCATGTCCATTAATTCCGGGTTGGACATGGCCTTGTATGTCAGGCACATGTCACCTCTGAGCAGACGGTATGCGACTGAATAGAGCTGGAGTTTCTTCAATCTGGCAGCATATGACAGATTTTAGAGTCCCTTTATCCTTTTGGTGAGGAACTTTTGGGGTCTCTCCAATTGCTGCAGATGTCGGGTGAGATACATCACGAATGGGGCATTAAACTCGATCATTGGTCTGATAAGTGAAGAGTACAGGGGAACAATGACCTCACTAGATCTGGATGTGAATCCCTTCATGATCAGGTGGCCAATGTAGAAGGTCTTTCTAACCACTTTAGCAACGTGAGTGTCAAAAGAAAGGCCACTGTCAACCTGGGTCCCCAGGTCCCTGATAACCTCTTCTGTGCTTAGTGGATTGCCACCTATATGGTAGCTTGGGGTTACCTTGTTTTTTCCGAAGAGTATGACTATACATTTTTTGGTGTTTAACTTCAGGCCATGGCTCTGGCACCAGCTATCTGTTTCCATGAGTCCCTTCTGAAGGATATCCGTGTCCGATGCACTTTCCACTATGGCGCCCAGTTTGCAGTCATCTGCAAACTTTGTCAGCCAAAGTCCTCCCATGTTGGCCTGTACTTCTGAGAAGTAGATGCCGAACAATAGGGGGCCAAGGACCGAGCCCTGTGGGACACCACTTGTGACTGGCTTGGAGTCTGACATAGCGCCAGCAACTCTAACCCTGTGGGTTCTGTCCTTAAACCAGTTTGCAACCCATCTTGTGACATATGGGTTTACATTTAAGCTGGTAAGTTTTTCTACAATACCCGAGTGGGGTATTGTGTCAAAAGCCTTTGCAAGGTCAAGGTAGGCTATATGGACTGCCTTTCCCTCATCAATGGCCTTGGTGACTGTTTCGAAGAAGTTGACCAAGTTCAAAAGGCATGATCTTCCCTTGACGAAGCCAAACTGGGTCGGGTCCAATGTCTGCAAGTCCCCTATATCTTTGTTTATGAGCTCCATTATGATCCTCTCCATAGCTTTGCAGACTAGACTTGTTAAGCTTATTGGACGGTAATTACCAGGGTCCGTAGAGGCACTGCCTTTGTGGAGTGGGACCACAGTTGCCGTACACCACTCCTTGGGCATGTATCCTGTGGTAAGGCTGAGATTAAACAGCTGCCTTATGTGTGGGTTTAATTCCTCATTCAGCTCGTGTAGCACACAGCCGGGGACACCATCCGGTCCCATTGATGCTGTGTTTTTAGCTTTAGAGAGAGCATCTTTCACCTGCGCATTTGAGATGTCTGGGAGGCTACACTCCGCTGGGATAGTTATCTCTCCTTTAGGGGGGGAGAGGGGGGTGAAGTTTGCACTGAACCTGTCTGCCAGTATGTTGGCAATGTCTGTGGGTTCAGTGATTTTTGTATCATTTTGGACTAATTCTGAGCATATCTGGGAGTTTCCACCCAGGTTCCTAACATAGCTGAAAAAGGCCTTATGATTGTCCTTTGAATCCATGGCAATTTTTCTCTCAAAATTGGCCTTAGTTGATTTTATGAGTGCTCGTATTTTTTTACTAATAATGATCAGGGGTGACTTCCCTTTTATGGATTTTGTTCTATCATGTAATAGCTTTCTCCTCTTATTGTAAAGTTTGTTAATGGCTGGGGTCCACCAGAGTGGACGTTTGCCCTTTGTGGAAAGAGTCTTGGTTTTATTTGGGATTGCCTGATCCATGCAGTCTTGGAGGTGTTCATAGAAGGCATTTGTAAGGGCTTCCGAAGCTTGGGTTGTGGTTTCCACTGGCTCAGGGGCCTTGAAGGATACCACACCAGTCTTGAGTAGTTTAGAGAAGTTCTTCACTGTGGTCTTTTTTGTTTGGGGTGGGGGCGGGATGTGGATTTCCAGTGAGATTAGTTTATGATCAGATCTCACCAATGAGGGATATACTTCCGGTGTGGAGCATTTTGTCCCCATGTTTGTGATAATGAGATCTAGTATATTTTCTCCTCTCGTGGGAACAGTGACTAGCTGTTCCATGGCATTTGAATTTATGAACTCCAGGAACCGTTGGGCTAGAAAGTTAGGGCTTGAGTAATGTTCCCAGTCTATATTCGGGTAGTTGAAGTCACCCAATATGATGGTGTTTGGAGATACATTTGTACCCTCCAGTGTCTTCAGGAAGGCTGTGTGGGGTTCCTGAGTTTGAGAGGGTGGCCTGTAGCATGCTACAATTTGTAGAGCAGTTTTGCCTATGGTTAGTTGCACCTGGATGGTTTCCAAAGCTTTGTGCGTTGCCACCAACCTGGAGGTGTGGGTATCCTTTATGAATATGGATACACCCCCTCCTTTTGTGGTGTGGTCTGGGTTTTGGGGCCGGAACGCATGATATGAGGTAAAACCTAATAGTGCCGGGGTGCTCTCAGGAGCCTTGAACCAGGTTTCAGTTACAGCACAGACATCGATGTTCTCCATACTGAGAAGGGCCTCGAGTGCATGCATTTTGAGATTTAGACTTCTAGCAATGAGCAGCATTACCCTCAGTTTTTTCCCATTTTTGTTTTCTAGGGTGGTAGGTTTAGAATTTGAGCCTTGCCTAAAAAAGGCACTATGGGGTGGCAAGAGCCTTAGCCAATATCCGGAATCCCAGGGGTGACAGGTGCAAGCCGTCCCTTGTGAAGCAGCGTGGCTTGTCAAGCATGTCATCCCAGGCAGACAGACACTGGATCCCCTTTGAATGACACCAGACATTAAGCCAATTGTTAAAGCTGATCATCTTGTCTCTATATTGTGGCATCATTCTTGGTGAAGGAAGGATACTGCTCAGGGTTAGGGTCATACCTGCCTGGGCTACATAATCAGAGAGCTCCTCTATGTCTCTTTTCATATAGTCCAGGGAGGTACGTCTCAGGTCGTTCACACCACCATGGACAATGACTGTGTCATATTTGTACTTGCCGTGGAGTGACCCGAGTGCTTGTGTTATGTGGCAGATTCTAGCGCCTGATAGGCAGCTTACTGTGACCCTCTCCTTGTTCAGCCTGGTGAGTGGGACGTCAGTGTGTCTGAGTATGGAGTCACCTATGACAAGTATGTTTGGTGTTGTATTTGGCCTTAAGGGCTGTGACTGCTTTGCACACTGCTTTTGTGGTTTATGTGTTGCTTGTGGGGTGTCTTGAGGTAGCAGTTGTTTGGGTGTCTGCTTTGGAGGCCTCTGCTGTTTAGGCAAATTTTTACTCAGAGCCTCCGAGTATGTCTTTGTGTGTTTATGTGTTTGATTCAGTGGTGTGGTAGCATTATGTGAGGCTGGTTTTGTGGTGTGTGTAGTTGCCTTTTCCTCCTGTCTGGTCTTGCCAGTCCTGAGTTGAGAGAGCTCAGCCTCCAGTTTGGCTAAATAGCTGCATCTCTTGCAAGTATTTGTGTTATGTGGGAGGAGGAGATGGTTGTCTGTGTACATGAGGCAGTTATAACATTGCCTCAAGATTCCCATATTCACCAGCTGGACCGGAGAGGAGATTGACAACTGACCTTTGGACATGCTAGAATAATATTGGGAATTCCTTAATAATTGAAAACAAGGGCCAGTGGGGAGTGAGGGTGTAGTGCTTTTAATTTTTAGTGCTGACTTATATAATTGCTTTAGTGAGCAAGTGCCAGGTAACTTGAGTGCAATGTGTTACAAGTAACTAAATGCAAAAATGACAAACAGTAACTTTCTTTCAAGTGAAACAAGGAAATAAGTACAGTAAGCAATGCAGATATCACTAGTGATCCACAGAAGCGCTGAGAAGCCGCGTATTAGGTGGAATTAGCTTCCAGGGAAATAACAAGCAAACAAACAACAAGCATATAAACAAAGCTAGATTCAGCAGGCCTGGATCTAGTCTATGCTAGAGCAAACAAGGTATACTAATTTCAGTAAGATACAGTTCAAATATTCAGGCACTATAAACCTTTAACCAGAAAGTCCCAGCTCAGAAGGGCAGAGTACAGCCTCTTCTCCCACAAGAGTGCAGACCACAAACCTTTTTAATGTAAAATAACTGGCCTGAAGCCCAAGTGCCTAAACCAGAACTAATACACTTGGACACTGGGCTCTCAATCAGCAGTTCCCAACTTAGAAGGATGAAAGCTACCTGTCCTGCCACCACAATGCTTGCCACAAACCTTCCTAATGTAAAACAACTGGTCTGAAGCCCAAGTGCTTAATCCAAAAGACTTAGAATGATAGCTACACTTTATTCAAGTTACAACCAAGCAGTAATAAATACAATTGAATATTTTAGAGAATGTTTGGATGACTGCAAACTAGGCACCATAGTCGATACACCAGCGGACACATACATCCTACAAAAAGGCCTCACAGAAACAGACAACTGGTGCCGGAGTCACGGCCTTAAACTAAATGCCAGAAAATGTATAGTCATCCCCTTTGGGAAAAACAAAGTACCCACAAATTATCACATAGACAGCAACCCACTGAGTATGGAAAAAGTAATCAGAGACCTAGGGACCCAAGTCAACAGCAACCTCTCATTTGACACCCACGTTGCCAAAGTGGTTAGAAAAACATTCTACCTTGCACACCTCATCATGAAGGGATTCACATCCAGATCCAAGGATGTCATTGTACCCCTATACTCCTCCCTCATCAGACCCATGATTGAGTACAATGCCCATTTGGTATGTACCTCACCCGGCATTTGCAACAGCTGGAGAGACCACAAAAGTACCTCACCAAGAGGATCAAGGGTCTCCAACATATGTCTTATTCTGCCAGACTAAAGAAACTCCAGCTCTATTCAGTAGCATACCACCTGCTCAGAGGTGATCTCTGCCTGACGTACAAGGCCATGTCCAATCAAGATCTGATGGACATGCTCCACCTCAAAAAATCCAAATCCATCAGGACCATGAGAGCTAAAGACTTAAACCTTGGCACAAGTATGAATAGGACATGCTGGAGGGATAGATTCATAACCCAGAGGCTTCCCATGCTTTGGAACAAGATCCCAGTTCATGTTAGGCAGAGCCCCTCACTGACTCTCTTCAAGAGAAATCTTGATGAGTGGATGGGAGATCGTACGTTTACCCCAGGGGTCACATCTGTGTCACTGCTAGACAGGGGCACAGTAAACTAATTCTATTATATAATGGGGCCTTCATTGTGTCACTACTAGACAGAGGCACAGTATTCTAAATCTATTCTGTGCATTTTTGTGCATTTTTGTACCATTTCATGGGGTGGCAAAAGCCACATCACTATGGCTGGGCGTACAAATGCCCCAGGGAAGATAGCCTAGTACTAAACAATGAAACTATGAAAGCGTGTATTCAATGGAGTAGGCATGCCAATGGTTAAATATATGGCCATTGGCATGATAAATAGTTGCAAAATGCTAAAAAATATATTTTTGGCTGATTTCAGCTGTTTAAGCATAGAGCAGTGGGATTGGGCTGAAAATAAGAAAAAAAAGTGGAAAATAAGCTTTTAAACCCAAATCAGCATTTTGCCATGATAGTCAATGGCATGCATAAAACACTGGTTGCAAAGGGGAAGGCTGACTGTGAGTGTGGTAACTATGAATTAGCATTCTGTTTTATGCAAATGAGGGGACTGTTACTGAATCACAGATTTCCACTCAGTGTTAGTTTGCACCCAACCGTGTAGGTGCAGGAATACCACAGTGCAAGTCTAAGAGTTGAATGACTTCATAAGGGGGTATGTCATACTTGCTGTGAACTCATTGGAGCTGTGTGGCTCGTGTTTGCCCTTAGCTAAGCATAGCTAAGGAACGGGTGTGTTAGATGTTCCTGGGCACTGTGTACATAGCCTAAACAGGTGTGCGTGGTGCACACCAGGTACTAAACAAAAACAAACAAAAAAATAAAAAAAACAGGAAATAGCAGCTCTGTGTGCATCTGAGCACTGGGTATGCACGGCATGCCTCTGAGCTTAAACAGGATGCCGATGTGAAGGGAAAACAGCAGTAGGAAGGCAGTCAAGGAGAACTAGCATAGCTGGCAGGAAAAATGTATCAGAATTAGCCAGATACACATGCAGCAGCCTAACGCACTACTATAAACTATGCAAACACCTTTCAGACTATTTTTTGGGGAAACAGCAGTAGGAAGGCAATCAAGGAGAACTAGCATAGCTGGCAGGTGAAATGTATCAGAATCAGCCAATTACACATGGAACAGCCTAGCACACTACTATAAACTTTCAAACACCTTCCAGTGTGTTTTTTCCAACAAACTCTACACCACTGGTGTACACAGATGGGGAAATTTTACCTGACAAAACTAACAAAATGTTAGGGGCTGCTGTCGCTCTCATACGTCAATATGTGGAAGAGGCTGAGGGTGGTGAGGATGTGAATGCTGATGACCAGCCCACAGTGAGGAGAAGGAGAAGAGTGTATAGACCCAGGGTAACCTACCAGGGCTACATGAGCTGGAGATAGTGGAGTGCTATAGGGTGGACAGGGACATTCTACAGCAAATTGTTGAGCTGTGCCAGCCACACCTCACACACAGAACCAACAGAAGGGGAACCCATCCCAGTGGATACCAAGGTATGTGTAGGCTTAAGAATAATAGCCACAAGGGCCTTCCAAATGCCAACTGAGGATATTATGGGGATTTCACAGGCATCAGCATTCAGGGTACTCCACAAATTGTTGGATGCCATGTCAGCACATGCCTGTGAGCACATATATTTCCTCAACACCAGTGAGGCGTTGACCAGCAATATGCATCTCTTCCATCAAATAGCAGAATACTCTGAGGAAGTGGGTGCTATGGATTGCATGCACATACACATCAAAGCACCACATGGAGAGCAGTGTAGGGTCTATATTAAACACAAGGGCTTCCCCTCCATCAGCTGCCAGGTCATGTGCAATGCCCAGGGCACTATCTTGAATGTGTGTGCTGGCAGCCCTGAAAGCTATCACGACTCCCACATCTGGCATATGACACAGCTGTACTAGTCATTTTCCAGTGGAAATATCCCATATGGCCACCTAGTGGGGGATGCTGGTTACACACTGGAGCAGTGGGTAATGACACCCATCAGGAATGCACATACACCTGAACAAGAACTCCATAATGAGGCACACACACAAACCTGAATCATAATAGAGCATGTGTTTGGGATGCTCAGTTCACAGTTCCGCTGCCTGGACATATCCAATGGACCTTTGCAGTACTCTCCAGCTACATGTACACAGATGTTCATAGTATGTGCCATGCTACACAGTATGATTCTGCAGAAACAGCTGCAGCAGGAACAGCACGGGGCAAGGCCACACAGCCCCCCGCCATTACCAAGGCCATCACATGGACAGAGTGACTCAGAGGAAGAACTACCTGAGCCTGTCCATGTAGGCAGAAGGAGGTGTGCCCAGTATGCCCAGGCCTTGGCAAAGAGACAACACATAGCACATACACTGACATGGTAGGGACCCAGGGAATAACACCTCTCTCTGACTCGCACATACAGTAAAAGGGATGCCAAACATGACACTACCTGTGCTTTACCATGTATAGGGAGTGTACTATGTGCATTCGACAAAGTCAGCCCTCCAGCACCATCCTCAATACTGGCACAGACACAAGGTAAGTCAGTCTTCCTATCAATTGCTGAATGGAGTAGTATGTTCTGCTAGTTGTATCTATGGTATGGATGTGAGCATAAATGGGAACTGGGTGGCTGAATGGGATGACAGCAGATAGTGGACACCTATATGGGCAGCATGAAATCCATAACAAATACTGCTGTCAACATACTACGCAGTACTAGACAAGGTGAGAAATCCCACTGCAGTACATGTTATGGCCCAAATGTGTGTCTATAAGACACAAACATGCTTGTCAGTGCAGCTCACATACTCACCACCAGCCACAGACAGCAGGACAGGTGTAGATGACCATAAAGACAGGCTGGTCTAGGGCCTCCAATTGATGGCAATGGGTGACAGTCCCCCCTCCAGACCTACACAGACAGACTTCAACAGGTCTGGCAGTTGTATGTCAGTTCTGAAGGGTAAGAAGTCTGAAATTGAAATGTAGGTCAATGAAACCTAAGATCTGTACACTACTGATATGCCTCCAGTCTGCATGATAGATCAGAATACAAAATGAAATGGAAGCCAACAGTGTATCTGAAATACCAGTACAGTCATAGCAAATGTTTAAAGTCATCAGGTGTGCCCCCCATCCCATGTAGAAATGCAGTAACATGTAAGTGTGAGGTGTAATAACAGTGGAGCACAGATTAGCTAAGCTGGCCCAATCTACAGGATAGGTTGTTGCATGTAAACAATATGCAGAGGTCCATGTGTTAGGTTGTTGTGTGTTTAATATTGTGAGGAAGTGGTCAGCTTGTAGGCATGGAGGGCTGTGTGTTGGTGGCCTATGGGCAGTACTGTGGATGACAGGGCCATGTTATGACAACTGCAGTGCCAACCACAATGCTTCTCAGCAATACCCATGTCAGCAGTCATCCATACTCACTGTCCAGATGTCAATATCTTTCACTGTCTGAAAGATGGACATGCCATGAATGTGGGCCCATAGATGCACTCAGTACACAGATGGAAGTACCCTAGACAGAGTGCATAAAATGCAACTGTCAACTGCACACAACTTTGGAATTGTACATACAGGTTACCAGCACATTAGTTGCCTGTGTAGTATGGAATACTGTTGTAGTCTGGACAATCACTGACAGACCACAAAAGGCACAGTTAATAAGTAATGAGAGACTGCCTATGTCTCTGCACAAGGCAGCATAAGGGGAATGTCCCAGGTTTATCTGTGAGTCAGCTGCAAATAGCTTCCATATCACACATGCACTCAGCTCACCCCATCATCAGACAGGTTTATCACAGGTCATATCCTTGCTGCTGGGAATGAGTACAGTATGACCTCACTTCTGTATGGGAATACCCACAGAATGCAGCATGCTGAAGAAGTGTCTTATGCAGGTGTGTCCCTAGCTGTAAGCAGCTCCCTGCATGCATCTGGACCAATGGGTCAATATGTACAGGAACTATTGCCATTAACACCTCAAACAGTTACCCTGTCACCCCAGGGGAATCCACTGGCTCGCAGCCTGGGAATGTAGGAGTGACAGAATGCACTGGCCTGCTACAGATTACCTGCAGCACTAGCAAATGGCCTACAGTTTTCTGTCAAAGGCCTGTGCTTCACCCGTACTGCCAATGTATGGTATCTCATGGGGTCCCAAATAACAAACTAAAACAGTCGATAGAACACAAATGCAAGGCCATATTAAGAAATCCCACTAGCATGCCCCCCATGTCCTACTGCATGAACTGGGGGCCAATCCATACATACTGCTGGGATGAAGGGCCAACTATAGGGATACTTCCCAGATATCACTCGCATGCTGTTAGGATGAGGATAGAATAACAGATTGGGGGGTGTAGATGCATGGATATCATGGAGTGTGTGAAGTCTGAAACTCTGATGTGTACCCATATTACCCCTGCCTGCAAACCCAGTAATGAGTGGCTACAAACCTGCTCATAAACCACAATGTGAAGGTGAACTGACCATATATATGAGCCCTGCTTCTGGGTAACCTGGGTAAATCTGTACAGCTGAGAGGTATGGCCACAGCAGGATATGGCCATTCTGTTAAGTCGATATATGTACAACAAGGGGATCCTCAGCCACCATACTACCAAGGTGTTGGACCATTTACACAGACCTTACTCAGCTTCATTCATCTTGTATTTCCCAATAAATAACTGTGAGCAAATAATTATATCTGTCAGTAGTCGATGACATAATACATCACAGTGTAAAATAGTACATATGTCTGAATATCTCTGCTAACACTGACCATGTAACACAAGCAGCACAGACAGCAATAGTTACAGTATCCCCTATCTGTCACCCATTGTGACTCCATAGTGTCAACCTATCTATAGATATCCTACAGAAACAGGTTGCTATGTGTAGGTTGAGAACACTGAACCCTGGACTGGTGTACAACCCTACCTGGAATGTATTCACACAGTCAATACAGAAGGTCATACTGGGCATGCTCCTACACTTAGAGAAATGAAGCCCATGTCTGACAGTGGACTATACATATCTGTCATTTGCAGACATCTGTGCACACACACCAAATTGTACACCATTTATGCTTTACACACACATTGGATAGGAATACTCACACATATCTAAGGCCAATACACTATAATATGCCAAACATATACACACACAGATGTGGGGAAGAGAGAGACAGACAGTGATAGATAAAAGTCCATTATAAGGCCTGTCCCACCCACTACACATCCAATTGGCCAATATTGCATGATGTGCAGATGTCAATCACTGCAGACATTCCTTTTGCTAGCCCTCAGCCCTATAGTGTCTGTGGTGCATGTGATAACTGTGTAACACAATAGTAAAAAACAGTATTCATGTAGCATTTATATACCTAGTTCTGTCAAATATAAAGTTGTGTGTGACTGAGCGTGTGTGTGTGTGTGCGTGTGTGTGTGTTTCCAGAGGAATGATTGATGGAACATTCACACACACTGCACTTCCCATTACCCATGTTACCACTCCTACTGATGTCAGTCACCTTGAAATAACCCTTTGCCCAATTCTCAGTTCTATAAGCTCGATGGAGCTTGCAATGACTATGTAATACCCTAGTGTAGTAAATTAGTTAGGTAGGAGTTCTAATCCTGGTCCTGGCAATTGTGAAAATGTGTGTGTTTGTGTGTGAGAGTGTGTGCGTTTTTGTTGACACGTGCCTTTGGATAGCTCTCTAACATATAACTGCCATGGCACTTGCGATAACTGGGTAATACCATAGTGTAACAAACTAGATAGGTAGGAGTTCAAATCCTGGTCCTGGCAACAGTGAAAATTTGTGTGTTTGAGTGTGCGAGTCTTTGTTGACACCTGCTTTTGTGAGCATTCACACTTACTGCCCTTCCCTCACCCCTCTTTTAGCACTGCAGCTGATTCCAGTCACCTTCAAAGATGCCTTTGGAGAGTTCTCTAGCATATAACTGCCATGGCACTTTAATAACTATGTCACACTATAGTACCAGTACATACTTAGGTAAGGGTTGGTAGGGGGTTAAAACTCAATACTGGCAAGTGTGTGTGTGTGTGTGTGTGTGTGTGTGTGTGTGTGTGTGTGTGTGTGTGTGTGTGTGTGTTTGTGTGTGTGTCTGTGTTTGTGTGTGTGGGTTTTGTGTGTGTGTGTGTGTGTGTATGTGTGTGTGTGTCATCAGTATCCTGGGTGGGGGTTGGTGTGATTGTGTAAATAACAGGATCCATTGCAGGGTGAATTTTGCCACATTTTCATATTGAGGACTCATATGTTCCATGTCACATTGCAAGGCCAACAGTTGTCAAACACCATAGAGGTTATTGTAGACAATACACAGCCATACATTTATATATAGGTAACCATTATAATATCCAGAGACATCTATCTGCCTACAGATCATACACAGACACACTTGACTCATTCTCTCATCCTGTCTTTCTTTCCCTCTGTCTCTCTCTCACCCCCTCTCTGGTAGATGTGTAAACATGCATCTGTTTTGCATAGGCAGCAGCTTGACTTTGGTAGATAAAGCTCATAATCAGCTGATGGCATATGCACAAATTGGAGTCCTCCACATGCTAATTGCATGTGGAACACCTGTGGTATCATTCCTATAGCCAATTGCATGGAAACACACCCCTATAGGTAAGCAGTGCAAGTGGGTGTTGGCCCTTCTCCCTCACTGTGAGCAGGATTTCATGTGGGTGTGTGACAGACAGCATCACGTGGGGTAGTTGGAAATACCTGCTACAACAAACACTGTGGTGACAGGCCAAAAAACTGGATGGGGATGTTCCAGACATGGGGTCAGAATGTAAGTATTGCTGTTCTATATTGAAGTAATGTTGGTTTAAGAGGGTTTGTGTGGATATGGCTGTTCTGCATGATTTAAAGTCTGGCATGACAGTGTTATGTGGCTGAAAAAACTCTCACCTGTAGGGCTATCTGCAGACTGGCCAGAGTGTCGAGCCTGAGATTTGGTGTGTTACTCCCACATTTTCCTGTCTTCATAAATGCAGTAGCATACTCTGATTATTGTACTCAGGAAATGCTAACATCCATGTGTGGTACTGACTTCATATCCCTCCAAATAGATATGTCACTACATACCCTGTCACACCAGCAATGTTCTCAATTTATAACTGCAATATGTCAAAATTGGCCCTGTGTTTGTGCCTCTGTCCCCCAAGTCTGTCACCCTTTGTTCATATGTCATGCTGTAAGAGGTGGATATGTACAGTATACCATTATTTAATGACATAATTCCTGATATCAAGCCAGTGATATATCAGACTGCCAGACATGTAATGTAAAGGAGGCCTAATAGTTGTGGACAAAACCTGGGTATTCTGTGGTAGTCTGTACAGTAGTGAGGTCTGAGTACTTATGGTGACTGTTGACAGAGTGCCTGTATTATGTAGCAGTGTATTGCAATCATGTTATTTGGCCTGTGTACAGACTGGGGTAGATGTCAGTGTTCTTTGTCCTGTTCTATCTGACAGTGCATGCTGCTCCAGTTTCTGATACCCCATCAGTCTATATGTATGTAGGGCCAGACTGAGACATGTCCTATACCACAGTCAGGCATCAAACTACACTGTGAATTGGTCCAGTATATGTAGGGTTAGTGTGTGAGTGGCAAACATGATGATGACTTTTGTGCACACAGGCCATCAACTGTACTGTTGCTTAGGTTTACTATTATGTGACTGTGACCATGTTGAGATCAGTTGAGCGTATGCACTTTCACACTGGTGTCTTTTACCCCATGCAGTTACACACCTTTAGTGCCTGCTATATTTACAATTATAGGTGTATTCCCCATAGGTAAATTGGGTTAGTGTTGTGGCAGTCTGCCTGTAGTGTAGACAGTGCTTGGTGACATGCCTAGAAGTACAGTGTATTTACCCTAGTGTGATGTTATGTCCAGATATTTGTCAGATGTACTGTTGCCTGGCCACCATAAGTGTTGTGTATTTCTGACAAAGCAGTGGGCAGGTGTGAAGATGTATGTCACTAACTAGTGTGAAGTATGTGGCTTGGGATCTCTGCTCCTCCAGCTAATATGTGTTAAGACAGACAGGAGGGTGTGAATGCATCACCTGTGTGAGCTTGTCTAGTCCAGTATTTGTGATATACCCCCATTTTCATGGCTCTAAACACCCCCTTTGTCAGGCTTGTTCCACATTTCTTACACTAAGATGTTCTGTGTATACCTCTTGACTGACCAGATTGTTTCAGCATGTCCATGGTTATTGCTCATATTGCTTCTGTATTCCATAGGATCATTACTGCGATATGTGTGGTACTTCACTATGATGATTTTATGATGTCTGTCAGTAACTGATGGTGTACATGTCAGTCTCAGAAGAGCCTTCCTTCACAACATGTATGTTGAAACACCCCTGTCACTGCAGCAACATTTTACATTTATAACTGCAATACACACACACACACACACACACACACATATATATATATATATATATATATATATATATATATATATATATATATATATATATATATATATATATATATATATATAGAGAGAGAGAGAGAGAGAAATATATACAAATATATATATATATATATATATATATATATATATATATATATATATATATGTATAGATGTGTGTGTATGTATATATATATATATATATATATATATATATATATATATATATATATATATATATGTAGATATATATATATCCTTTTATGTGTAAACATGAGTGTTGTGAATACCTTCTCAGATGTATTCCACCATATTAATCTGATATGCATATATTTACATATAAGAACATGACTGATTCAACGCCTTTTTCACTTGCAAGTACTAAACAATTGTAGCAGTCAGAGCAGTTGTTCACTACTATTCAGTATGTGTACTCAATGATATATTTGAAAAACAGCAGATATCTTTATAGCTCAGATGGGTTAGTAGTTAACTGCTGTGACTATAGTGTATAGGGTCCTGGGTTCAAGTCTGCATGGCCTGTTTATTTGTTGCTAGGCAGAACAAGGACTGTTGGATACAGAGTGGTTAAGGTGGTTTTGAGCAGTTTTAAGTGGGTTTGCTCAATGGTAAGCGGTGCTACTGTACAGTTAAGTGTATAGGTGCTTTGCTTACTAGTGCACAAATCTGTTTAGCATTTACATTTAAGTAATGCTTACACCTGCTAAGCATAGCTCAGCCCTGGTAACAATTGATCATGTTCACTTCTCATAAAATAGCAGGGTAATGACATCTTTAATTAATGTATTTAATACCATGTACATAACATGCTTCTATGTGCAGTCATTACAGTAGCAAGGGGTGTGAGTATACTATATGGAACACCTGAGTATACATGGGTAGTGTCACAATCTTTTCTATTTGTATGAGTTTCATACTTGGGTAGTATCCCAGGTTATATGCAGTCACACATGCATGTATTGTATCATTACTTTACAACTTTTAACAGTACTTTTCCAAGTAAGAGTAGATTGCAGATTGTAGTACTGGAACCATAGCCCTCTGCATGCAAAGATGGACTCTTTGTACCGACTATCATGTTCTTGGTGTTTGACCTGTATGTTTTGATTTATTTGTATTGTTTTTATGCATCTACTGTTGGATATTGATTTGATATCTGATATTGACTGCAGACTACTATGTTTTAGGACATGTCATTGAGGACTGGTGTCATGTAGTAATGGCATATCTATCAGTTTCACATATCAGTCTGTCAGAATATTCATCCTAATGCATGACCTGTTGCCTAGCTACTTTCTGTCTGTCCTCTGTACAGATGTGCAGATGTCAGGTATTCATCTTGGCTGCTTACAGGCAATCTCTGATTGACTGACACTTACATGTTTGCCCAGCCATCTTATGAATGCCACAACTAGGAAACCCTACTCTGTATGCTCCACATGCCATGGATACCTCAAACACACTACCACAGTTGACAGAACATGTTTGGGTATATGTCGCTAACCTAGGCACTGGCCATGTTATGCAATATATGTTGCATACATGTCAATTGGAGCACCTCACTGACCCTCTACAAGACAAAACCAGAGGAGTGGATGCTGACTTTAACTGTCACCCTTGGGATTACTCATGTGGCATCAGCTGATAGATGGCCTGCTGACAAATGTCAGGTGGCATGGTAACAGTGTACTCACATGCCCTACTCTTGTCACCTCTCCATGGACATTAGACTGGCACACACCTAGGAAAACCTACACCTATGGACCTCAGTACTGACAAATGTGTGTGTATGCACTATTAAGTATAACAGTGTCTGTGTGTTTGTAAACTTGTAGTTCAAAATCCTCTGTGGGCCTTCTCACCCACTGCACCCCTATTGCTATACTTAGAAATTGCTGCTGCTGTAATTCACAGTAAATGTACCTAGTTACACTCTTCACCCTATGGGCTAGCTGGAGCTTGCAGTACCAGCATAACACTGTTCTAAAAATGGGCAGATAGACGTCGGTTACCCTCTGAGTCCTGGAAAATGTGGGTATGTGTGTGTGTATGTGTGTGCAATTGTGTATGACTGTGCATATTTGCATGAAACAGAATTCTGAGGCCACATGCTCCAAACACAATAAACCTTGCTATACATTATAAGGGATGGTGATGTTTTTGACATTAGGAGAGCCATGACAAACCCTCACCCTACTATCCCCATAGCATGTGCAATAAATGCATATCCCTGTAGTAGAACTGATTAGATAGACAAGGGTTTGTATTGTAGTCATGGTCAATGTGTGATTGTGGGTATGTCAGAACATTATCATGGGTTTCAATGAGTACAATATCCAATGTGGGGTGTGTGTGCTGGATATACTGTCTTTACACCATGGTATCCCCAGCACATGTCCCATGGTCTGCTGGATGAGGACTGATATCACCATCAATCATACAGGTAACTGATTACACTATTCAGTTCAATGATATATGTACTGTGTGCAAAAACTCCCTAACAGTATGGACTCACTGGCAAGGTACTTAGCACTGCTAAACCAAGGTCTGTCAAATGTGTCTATGACAGTATGTGTTTGTCACTGTGTATATGACAGTATATCATACTATGTATTGTTCATTAACACCTAGGACATCCCCCATTATCACACTGTACAGGACCTGGCAATGTTCTTCACTTAACAGGAAACCTGGGACACACCTCATCCTAAAAGCTCTGTGGTGTGTGCAATTAAGGCCAAACACATTAGTAGCAATACGTACCTAGGTAGGGGTTTTACTCTCAGTGTTGCAAAGTAAGTGTGTATGTATGTGAAGGCATCTACTTCAGTTTGCAGATATTATATGTCCCAGGAGATCATTTGTCTGAGAATGACCTGGCAAAAGTTAACATTTCAGAGGAATCATCTTGTGGAAATTCATTCCATCAAAACTAGTAGTGGATGTGTAAATGCCCTCTTCCCCACTGTACAGCTGTACAGCAATACTGGAGTTGCTATACATAGTTGGGTGAGGTTGTTGTGGACACAGCCACCCACTTTGGGATTATTGTTGTGGGTATCTCACCCCTCCGCTTAGTCTGCTGTTATACTGTACAGTTTAAGCTAACAGTATAAGTATTTCTTAATCACACTATGTGTGGTTCTTTGCCACCCCACACCCTCCAAAGTGGTGGGCTGTGCACCCACACCAGCACACCTAGGTTAACCAAGTCCAGGACTGCACTACATTGGCAAAGAGGACATATACCCTGCCATTACCATCATCAATTACATTGAACTGGCAGACTGGCAGACTGAGTATTTACTGATGTGATGTTTTGGCTATTTGGTCTTGGTGGAATTACATATGCCAAAATGAGTTTACTGCAAAATTAAGTGCATACATGTGTACAGTATTCTCTGTGTATTGCATCAACAACAAAGCCTCTGTGTGTGTTATTCACAAACATTTGGTGTGTGCCACCCAGTACACTTACCACTGTTGACTGCAGAAGAGCTGCTGACATCAGCTGCCATGCACTCACCTGTATACACCCCTCAGACCTTTCAGCCATGTGGCACATGCAGTAACTGTTATACAGACCTGTTACTTGTGTTCAGCTGTACCCAGGATATGGCACAGTCAATGTGTCACCATAGTGCCATACCCCTTGTAGGAAAGGACAGCAGACCAACATTCTGCTGACACATAGACACCTACAACACAAACAAAATACATTATTGAGACCACATCAGTCAGTGTTAATAACAGCTATAATGCATCATGGCTGGACAGCTACACACCCTGACATGTAAGCATTAAACATACCAGCTGAAAATATGTTAAGTAGCATTACATTGCTAAACCTTAGCACATTCACCCTGTGTATCAGTACCATATTAGCATGTCCCTGCATTGATTCTATGGATGACAGGGATGTGGCACAGGTATCATCATATGCACAGGGTGTGATGTGGGTATGCCAGAGGCCTAGGCTGAGCCATTTGGTTGACATCATGTGTGTGTGTTAGGGGGTTCTTTAACAATTGGGCTGTGCAGATGTGGTGTGTGTAGCTATGAAGGTGCCCTAGCTGTGTTAGTGATTTGTGTGTGTATGTATGCACACAGTTCTGCCATGTGTTTGCCCTATACAGGAGTTTGTTGGACAGCTGCAGACCGTACATGGCAAGGTGTACAGTTCACGATCTCTGGCCATGGACACAGGAACTGTGCCTGCCAGGGGTTCAGCGAGCACTACCAGGTAGAAGCCCAGATATGGTACTCTCCCCGATGATGACAGTTGTCCACTGGATCCGTGTCCCTGTTGGGACTGGCCAGGCCACATGCACATGGCCTGCTGCATAGTGTTATGGTCAGCACCCCCCTGCAGTGCTGGTGCTGGTATTGCCACTACAGGAGCAGCTGTGAGTTGTTGCACATCTACGTAGACCTCCACCTGTTGGTGTTGCAGACCGACGTCTATGTGGATGGTGCCCTGCTCCCACCACATGCTCCAACACAGACACCACATGGTATAGAATTCCCACCATCTCACCCAACCATCTATCCAGGACCTCTGCAAAATAATGGTGGGCACCTGCAAGATCACAGATGTTGTCAAGTACAGCAGAATGAGTAGCCCTCTGGAGCTTCAGACTCTGTCTGGTATACCATTCCATATGTGCCTGTGCCTCCCTGATGGGCCAACACATGCATCTGGTGACACCTGCTGTGACACTTCTGCCAAGAGCATGATGGCCAGCAGCCCTCCTACGAGCACCCCTGTACATCTGCCTGTGTGGTACCTCGTCAGTCATCTGGCTATGGCTGTTGTGTATAGACACACTTGCTATAGTCCCCACACTGTCATGTACCATGCCAGCACCCACCAACTATCCCTCATCTATGGTCACTGGTGTTGGGGTATGTATGGACATTGTGACTGTGTGCAGGAATGGGGTGGATAAACATGGGATGTCAACTGATGGCACAGCTTCAAACCCTGACAACCCTGACTGTACCTCACCATACCTATCATCATTGTCAGAGTCTGTGTCGACACTAACATCAGTTTGCCTGCAGGAGGGACCCTGACCCACCTCACCACCTGTGAGGGGAAAACAAAAAATGTGATTTAAGACCTATACATTACTGCTTACCTCTACACACACTCATATACACACACACTCACACACACACATGCACACACACACACACACACACACACACACACACACACACACACACACACACACACACACACACACACACACACACACACACACACACACACACACACACACACACACACACACACACACGCACACACTCACACACACAAATTACTACACAGACCCCTCAGTACCCAGCAGTCAACATGCATGACATATGGCACTCAACAGCATGCACTGCAGCTATACTCAATCCTTGTTACCAACATTATACATCTCTGTGATGCATGAGTTGCGTTAGTATGCCCCTTCCCCTGGACCACACTGCACCTGTGTACACAGTATTGCTGTGCACCTGTACAGCACTCTGGCATGTACTGTGCACCATACCTCACAAGTGTACACACCATTGCTGAATGTGTATATGTTTGGCAGTTATGTTTACTCTGTTGCTAAAAGGCCCTTATATATTTGTCTGACACATATTTGGGATGATATGAGGACTGATATCAATAGTTAATGTCGGACCTCTGATTTGAAGATATCATCATTAGCAGTGCATGTATGAGCAATAAAATCCAATTACACTGACAACCTTCAAAGCATAATGTGGATATGAGGAGTGTACACACCCTTGTTGACATGCCAGCCTCTTCTGTGATATGCAATGGGGCCACAATACTGCATATGTTAACATTACACACTGGGGTCTGAAACTCATGTGTATGTCATGACTTCATTATGTCTACCTTCAGCTATTTGCCAGACTAATACAGATGCTTGAAGGAACAGAACAAACACCATGATGGCTTAAATCTTGATATTCTGTTCAGATCTGCACAGTTGACAGATATGGCCCACTGCCCACTGGGCAAGATGCTATGTCCATAGCAGTTGTTCAGCAGGACATCATTACAGCAAGTGTTGATGGCACATATCAATCTTTCAAAATCAGCTGTCCCATTATTACAGACCAAGTACTACATTCAATTACATGCTGACATGTTTCACATACCTGTTTTATTAGTGTGTTCGTTTCTCTGTTGCACTTTCATAGATTGCCATAGATTCATACTAGGCTAACTTCTCTTGTCAGCTATTTTAAGCCTAGCCAAATATCCCTTGTGAGACTCAAACCCTGTACCTTGTGTTTGTAAGGAAAACACATTAACCATTAGGCCACCTTCCATGATGTCTTCCTTTTTTTTGTATTATTTGTGTGTTTTTAGTATTATTTCTGTTTTTCTTCTCTCTCTCTCTCTCTCTCTCTCTCTCTGTCTCCTCTACAGGGATCGACCAGGTTTGAATAGGTTGCAGCATAGCTTTTGTAGGTGATGCTCATGATCAGGTGATAGCCTCTGCACCAGTTGGTGTTCCCCACTTGCTAATTGCATGTAGGCAGCTATGTAGCTCTTCCAATAGCCAATGTCATAGCAACCATCTACTATAAATGACTACATCATGTGGGCATTGTTCCTTTACCCTTCCTGTATGGAAGACATCCTTCCTGTGTGTGGGCAGTAGTGTTACAGACAGCAGGTAGAAATACCTCTTACAACAGGACCTGTGGACACAGGGCAAGTACATGTTTGTATAAGGTTCCAGACCTATGGACAGTGTGTGAGTAGTGCTGTTATATGCATTGAATCCTGCTAGTTTTGCAGGGTTTGTGTGTACGTGCTAGTTTTGCATGGAACGCTGTCTGTCTGCATAGCTCTCAACTGTGGGCCTATCAACATGACAGCCAGAGAATTGGCTGTTATGTTTTGTCTGTTCCTTACACAGGTCTTGTCCCTGACATATCAGTGGCATTCTCTCTGCTGATTGCTATCAGTACATGACAAAATCCATTTGTGTTTTGACTTCATATTCCTAAGTAAGGGTATGGTGCAACCAATCCTATAACACCAGCAACTTTCACAGTGTATAACAGCAATATTTCAAATATGGCCCTGTGTTTCAGCCACTGTGCACCACCTATATACCAGGCTTTGTCCAGATATTATGCAGTAAGAGGCTGATAGGTAATGGTGCATTTAGTACTGACATTCCTGTTATCATTCCAGTGATGTTGTAGATTCCCACACAAATTGTGGGGTGGGGTCCATATATATGAGGCTTACAGCTGGACAAAACATGTATGACCCTGTAAAGTCTAGAGGTCAGTGCATGGAGAACATTGTTATATGGCCTTGTGAGACAGTTTATGGGGTAGGGGTAGGAAATGTTTTTAACCCAGGCTGTTGCAACATGTGAGGGATATCAGTAATAAGAAACATTAAGGTATATGGCTGTATATTTTCATACATTTCACCATGAGAACAGTGGTGGGCTAGAGCTTACCGTCTTACACACAGCTCTGTTTGCCAATGTGATAGTGATGTTTCAAGTTAAGCATTGTTATGTAACAGATACAGTTACATTGTGAAAACTGATACTTTCCCCCTAGGGATTGAGTACAGAGTGTAATTGGAAGCGGTTGAACTACATCTGTTATTAAGTGTTGATTGATTCTTATCTTCAAGGCAAGTGTGTTTTCTACTGTTGTACTACCTGAAGGCTTTAGCCTAGACAGCAATGTATATTATGTTTTGCAGATTACTGTATCATATGTTTTCTTTGAGAGTTGCATTAATAAGTTATTATGTATTTCAAATAAATGCTGTAAGAAATGGCATGCAAACTGTGTGTGGTGTCATGTTCTTTGCATTGTGTGTGGGTATAAGCTTTATGCAATAATTCTCATTTGTAGGAAAGAATCAGACACTGGCCATTTGAAAAGGTGGCAACTGTAGGAATATAGGCTGCTTGATATGCTGTGCACCCTTTATATATACCCTCTCTCTCTCTTATATATATATATATGTATTTATATATTTATATATGTATGTATGTGTGTGTGTGTGTGTGTGTGTGTGTGTGTGTGTGTGTGTGTATATATATATATATATATATATATATATATATATATATATATATATATATATATATATCAATCTATATGTGTGCGCACGTATATATGTATCATTAGAATGTTTACTGCTCCCACATTGTACATGCCTTATGGTAGACTGACTGTTCTGCATGAGTTGTTAGAGAAATCATCCCAACATCTTTCAGCTGGGATGGCTTACTGGTAACTTGTTGTAGCTATGTTGTGTAGGGTCCTGGTTCAAGACTTGCAAAGTGTTGGTTGTTTTGTTTTAAGCCAGAACAGTTCAGCTGTGGAGGAAGGGATATAGGCAATAATTACAGGATATCCCTATTTGGGCCCCTTCACCCCCATTTACAGTGCCTTTGGTCAGATGTTCTGCAGTGACAGGTTCAGAGTGGGGATCTGATGTCCAAATGCACTCCATATACACACACACACATATATATATATATATATATATATATATATATATATATATATATATATATATATATATATATATATATATATATACATTTTCCCTACTGTTGAATGACTGGGCTGCATTATATGTTTGAGAAAACATCAGATATATCTACAGCTCAAATGGCTTAGTGGTAAATTGCTGTGGCTATGTTGTGCAGGGTCCTGGGTTCAAGTCTGGCGAGGGCTGATTATTTTGTTGCAGGGCAGAACAAGGGCTGTTGTTTACAAAGTGATTAAGGCACTTTTAAGCAGTTGTAACTGGGTTTCTGTGGGTTTGCGTGACAGTAAGCAATGCTAACTTCTGGTTAAATATGTTTACAGACAGGCGGAAAATTGCTTAATCTGTGTAGGCATTGCTTAGTGCCGCACAAACAGGCTTAATTTTGGTTACTACTGCTTAAAAGTGCTTACTTCCACTTATCCCCATTCTAATTTCTTTAAAAGAAAAGAAAAAAGGGGTGATAGGAAAGTGGTGAAAAAGGGGGCACAAACAGGGAAAGACAATAGGGAAAGTCGCTAGGGATGTGCATGATGGGTGTAGGGAAGGTCCATAGCTGTCCATTTCTTCTACAGCAACAGCAGTACATATATATACTGAATTTGGAGGCATATTTGGACACTCAATGCCCTGAGAGAGGGGTGAGGACAACAATAATGTGTTGTGAAGCCAATTAGACCGGATTATATATGTCCAGTGGACATGTGTGCAAAATGGACAGTTATGTATGGGGTGAAATTTTTTTTTGGGAACAGAGTGCCTTTTTTTAAGGTTTGCGTGGGATATTGGGGAAGGATAGTAAGTATATTTTGGGAGGTAGGTTTGGTCAGAAGACAGACAAAACAGACAAGACAGCATACAGGCATTGTATATGACATGTGGGAGGAAACTCCTTGGATAGGGAGGGCTGTTTGGAAATCAGAAGCCCATGAGCCTCCAAATGGTAACAGTGAGACTGAGGTCCCAACCCATGGGCAGTCACCACTGCACCTTCACGGCCCCAAAGGTGGCTGTGCTTGGGGCTGAACAGGAGAAGCAGGCTGACCCTCAAATTGCATCACACGGCCCTCAAGCTGGCATAACAGATCTACCAATTCTCTGTGGAGCTTCCTATGAACCAGACCCTAGACCCGATTTCGGGAGACAGGATCCTGCCTGTGCCCATTCCCAGGGGGATGAGCCCCATCCCCTGAGGCAGTTCCACCCAAAGGTGGTGCAGGGCCGGATGACGAGGAGGTCCCGGGCTGGGTCCCAGACATGCTGGGGCTCAGTGCCATGGCCAGATGAGGTGGAAGATGTGGATCTGCTGGGACCGGACTTCCCAAACGTGCTATGGTGTTGTAGTTTTAGAACAGATGTGGGTTAGTAATAGTCAACACATTCCAGGATTAGTTATAACAGCATGCATAGATATTCCCATTAACCCAAAACACCAGACTTGGAACAGTTGCATAGCAAACAGAACACATGCATATATGGAACCACAGTGGCCATTACAATTGCATGCAGGTTACATTGATAGCAACAGGCCACCAGTGATAGTATTTCAATATGGAACATTAATAGAAACACATTTAAATATTCATTGAACAATAGGACATATGTCCCAACAGTAGGATTGGTGTAAACATACCCATTGATTTGTGTGTTTAAATTATTGTTGCAGATACGGTGGGGGTGAGAGAGAGATGTCAATTAATTAACTTATATATTCTTGCAGTACTCACAACTTTAATGATCATTTCTCTATAGGTATTATTGCAATACCCTATCGCCTTGGTTTGGGTAGTGGTATGTTTGTACACAGTGTATAATTCAACTGTCTTATAGCTAGATTCTACTTGTTGTACCTGGTAGACCTGTGGAGGGAATGTTTGTTAAAACTACATGACTGTTTCTACACATATTCCCATATTCTTAGCTCTAGTTATGCACATACCTCTCAATCTCTTAATGTATATCTGGACAAAGCTTGACAACATGGGGGTACAAATAAGGACATATTTTGAATATTGCTCTAATAAACCTTTAGACATTTGCTAGAGTAACAAGATTTGTTTTAATATACATTTTCTGAAGGATTTGAAGTCTGACACTCAAATGTATGTCATTATTCGATGACTACAATCCTGAGATCATCCCACTGATTTCCCAGGAAAAAAGAGGAACATGCTACCAGAAATATGAGCCAAATATCTGGACATTCTGGGAAAATATGTACAGTTGAGAGGTATGATTTATGCATAGTTTACTACCACTCCCAGGATTCAAACCATAGCTGTGTGTGCTAAAAATACAATTTCAGTGTCATCACAGTGAGCTATTTAGAAACTGCTGGCTGTTCCTTTAATGTTTTATGTCTAAGTCTCTCTTGTTTGTACAATCATACCTTGTACTTACAACAGTCTTATACAGACATTACTAGACATATTTTTATGTAGCACAGTGTGGGTAACAGTGGTTAACATAACATTACTATTCAGATACTCCAACACTAAATGCCATGCAATACCAAAGTAAACACAACCAGTCCAGGATTTAAAAATTTATTGGCAGGCAGTTACTGTTTTATTGAAATATGACCTATGTGGGACTATTACTGTCATATTGTCTGGTTTATCCAGTATAAACCATACACAGTTTTTATACTGCCAGATGATCTTCTAATACTTTATATTTATTTGGTATGACTACTACAAGCAGGATTGTTACTCACCAGCCTCGCAACACAGTCTTTGCAACCTGCTAGAATAAGCTTCTTGATTCACAGCCCTCTCAGCTGCAGCTGTAAAGGGAATAAAGAAATATTTAGGCATACATATCAGTCGCATACACAGGCTGGACTTTAATAAACAGTTCTTGATTTGAATACTTACACAGTGCTGGCATACCTCTCAACCTGGAAACATCAGAAATCTGGACAAGGCCCATGAAAAATAGGTACACATCTGTACGCTGATTAACATAACATTTGCATACATAATTACGTAATCCCACTCGCATTGATGGAATTGTGGGATATCAACTTTCAAATGCAAACTGAAGAACAAAACCAAAATATGGCACCAGAGTCCCCCTGCAGCCATTCCAATGTCCCATTACCTAGCTATTTCGCCCCCTTTACCTTAAACACTAATGTGCATACTGCTTTACTTCTACAATAATTACTTGGATTTTATTTTTACATTTTATAGCAAAATGCACAGACACAAATAGACATCTGCTAAACAAAGCAATACTGTCTCGCAATGAAAATAGACTTAGCATTAAAAATGCTCTGCTCTTGAAACTCACATTCATTGAAACAGCATTGAAACCAGCACCACATCCAAATAAAATGCATCTGGCTAGTGGTAGATAAATATTACCTTTGAGCTGTTTTCAAATCATAGGCCCCTTGTACATGAACCATACATGTGTTCCTTGATACACCTTCCTGACTTTATTAAATTAAATTCCTTGTGTACTGCAGAACACTTGTTAGAATTAGAGCACATTTTAAATATATTGTTTGAAAATTGTTCCAGTAGGCAATGACACAAAATGCATGAAGGAATAATAACAGAACTGTCCAATTCAGAACATTTCCATCATAAAAGTCTACTCACACACACACACACACACACACACACACACACACACACACACACACACACACACACACACACACACACACTATGAAACTAAAACCAAGAGTGTACATGATCACTTCATTGAGGAGGTTCACAGTTCACTTACTCAACCAAATATGTCAGCATACTTAAATCAGGACTGCCTTATCACCTTTTGGCCAAAAACCAGTACAGTTACATGTGTCCTAACTGGAGGACAAATTCAAATAAGCTACAGCAGTTTGTTAAACTACATCCACATATGTGACTAATACAGAAGTATCAAAAATACAACGTAGTGCTAGTCTGCATATGTTTTAATATTTTCTATTTTTCAATATATTTACTTTTATGGAAAACAGGGTGGTATAATAACCAATTCCTATTTTCTACATACGGTATGAAAAGAATGGATATATCTTCATCCATTGCTGAAGAAACATCTATAATGCCATAAAAAGTGTGTATCTCAGGCCTAAGCAAACAAGGGGAAAGTAACTTACCAGAATACTAGTCCATTTTAAAGGATTGTTTTCTTAAGAGAATGTAAAAAAAGATATGCAATACAAACTGAATACACTGTCTCAATCTCATCTGTTTTTGAATGGCCTGTTAAGGACTTTTCAAAAACTAACATATCAAGAATCTAAAAATTTGAGCTCTCCCACTTATTTCGTTACTGAAATTCCTGCCTCCCCAACATTAATACTCATTATTTTGAACTGTATACTGGACAGCAATAGTAAAGTAGTAAAGCATCTCCAAAATGTGAGCTTCTGATTTAAAAATATGGCAAACAATTATAACTCAGGTTCAACAGACATCCATTTTAAAGTAAATGCCTGGTGAGGGAATAATGTTGTGCCTCCAGTTGTGAAAGCTACCACACCACCCTAGCAGCTGAAGTAAACAAGATGGTTGTACAGGTATCCATCATTGTTATATGCTTAACCTGAATGAGCCATTTGGCTGGTTAAAGGACAAATGTAAAGTCTCTTATGCCATTATTCAGTTTAGAATGCTAGTTATCCAAATCAGCCTTGCTCATTAGTAAATATGGAGTGGAAAACACAGAATTCTGAAAACATTGTTAAGGCAATAGTTACATGCAGTAGTTAACCTGCATAGTTTGAGAACACAAATTTATAAGATCCAACACAAGTCTCAATGCATGTCCCATATCCAAGTCACACTTCTTCAAAGTATACCAGACCTTGCATATCCCTCTAACAGTAAATGGCAATACACAATTTAACTATGGGTGGAAAGCAGTACATCAAATGATTTGCACTTCTGAAAATGTGGAGTGCTAGATTCAAGTACCCAAATACATTATAAATTAATGTAACCAGAAACCTTATTTTCTGGCAAAAGAAAAGGAGAGGCAAATTCAGGTGTCATGATGTGACTGACCACACATGATGTTTTATGTTTTTTTCCCACTGATTCCTCTTAACCTTACATTTTATATAAATAAAATACAATATCTACATCTTAACCATTTTTTTACTAAGTTGACTTATATCCAGACCTTGTAAAGGTTCACTTCACGCAAAAAAGCTCACCATATCCACTTTCTCATTCATACACGCATTCACTCATACATTGGTCTCACTCTCTTCCAACCTCTCTCACATACCGACTTTCTCATTCATACACGTATTCACTCACACATCGCTCTGACTCTCTTCTGATCTCTCTCATATACCCACTTTCTCATATGTACATGCATTCACTCACACATTACACTCACTCTCTTCAGATCCCTCTCACGCTCCCACGTTCTCATTCATGTACGCATTCATTCACACATCGCTCTCTCTCTTCCGATCTCTTTCTCTCTCACATACACACACATGCACACACACACACACACACACACACACACACACACACACACACACACACACACACACACACACACACACACACACACACACACCTGCTGCTACCAAATCATTTCCACACAGCTACTACCTCAGAGATTGCTCAAAACGTCAGTGCAAATTAAACAGCTACAGCTACCTACCTTAACATTTCTGTTCGTTCCCTCATGGCTTGCTACATCTACAGCAGCTATCCAGAGTGCCAGTGTACTGCAGTCCCCAGAATTCTTAATGTGAATAGCTTGGCTGGAGCAGCCATTCTCCATTTGCAGAAGCCAGAAACACAATTATTCCCGCTTGGCTTAAACAGCAGGAAATGCATACACATGAGCCCTTGAGCTCAATTCCGACAGGCTGGTAGGCCATTTCATGGAGCTGATGCCATCACACATGTGATGACATCAGCTTAAAATTCTGGGAAAAAAATTAAAATAAAAAGCTGTGAAATTCAGAAATTAAGGGGTGCCACTCAGGAATCGTGGCACCCTATTATTTGCACCCCAAAACTCTGTAAAAAATGAGTAATTCGGTATGGTTGGGAGATCTGGTGCTAAGATATCACCCTTCTGCCTTGCTTCTTGGACCTACTGGTCCAAGACCTACCTCTTTCGCCACTTCAAGTCAGCATAGCGGTGCCAGAGCTGCTTACCCATCCGAGGGATACCAGTGGCACTGTTGAGATCACGGGAGAGATGGTCCCAGGCTTTTGCTTTATACTGGGAGCTGTGGTACCAGCCCTGCAGAAGATTCTCATCATGGTTCTTTACCAGAGAGTCCAGCCATGACCTTGGACTCCTGTATGCCACCAATGCTGCACCCAAATGTGCATGCCATCTCCAACTCCTGCCATACTGCCTACAGTGGGAAGCTGCAACCAGTTATGGGCTATATTCCCACCTGCGGGGTTTAAATCTGGCTGATTTCCCATCTTTTGCCATGATTGGATGGTTTTGAATATGCTGAGCTAAGCTAAGCTATGGGCAAACCTGCTTAGCTAAGGTTTAGCAGTGCTTAAAGGGCAGGTTTAACATTCATAGGTTCATAGGTTCATAGGTTCATACTAGGCTATCTGCCCTAGGGCATTTATAAGCCTAGCCAGAATGTGTTTGGCTTTCGCCACCCATTTTAAATTTATTTTGCTTTGCCCTTTTTTGAGGTTAGTATACTGTGCCTCTGTCTAACAGTGACACAGAAGTGATACCCGGGGTAAAGCTACGATCTCCCATCCACTCATCAAGATTCCTCTTGAAGAGAGTCAATGAGGGACTCTGTCTAACCTGGACTGGGATTTTATTCCAGAGTGAAGGGAGCCTCTGGGTTATGATTCTGTCCCTCCAGCATGTCCTATTTATTTCAGTGCTGAGGTTCAAGTCTCTCGAGCGCGTAGCTCAATGGGATTTGGATTTTCTGAGGTGCAGCATGTCCATTAATTCCGGGTTGGACATGGCTTTATACATCAGGCACAGTTCGCCTCTAAACAGGTGGTATGCCACTGAGTAGAGCTGGAGTTTCTTTAACCGGGCAGCATATGGCATCTGTTTGAGCCCTTTGATCCTCTTGGTGAAGTACTTTTGGGGTCTTTCCAGTTGCTGCAGGTGTCTGGTAAGGTACATCCCAAAAGGGGCATTGTACTCAATTATAGGCCTGATGAGGGATGAGTAAAGAGGCACGATGACCTCCCCTGATCTAGATGTGAATCCCTTCATGATTAGATGGGCTATATAAAATGTTTTTCTAACCACTTTGGCCACGTGGTTGTCAAATGAGAGATTGCTATCAACTTGGGTCCCCAGGTCCCTAATTACTTCTTCTGTACTTAATGGATTACCACCTATGTGGTAATTTGTGGGCACTTTGTTTTTGCCAAAGGGGATGACTATACACTTTTTGGCATTTAGCTTGAGGCCAGGGCTCTGGCACCAGTTGTCTGTTTCTATGAGGCTCTTTTGGAGGATGCTTGTGTCGGTTGGAGAGTCGATTATGGCGCCCAGTTTGCAGTCATCTGCGAACTTGGTCAGCGACAGTCCTTCCGTGTTGGCCTGTACCTCCGAGAAATATATACCAAACAAGAGAGGTCCCAGGACTGAGCCTTGTGGGACACCACTTGTAACTGGTTTGGAGTCTGACATGGCTCCAGCAATTCTAACCATGTGAGTTCTGTCCTTGAGCCAGTTTGCAATCCATCTAGTGACATAGGGGTTTATATTTAAGCTGGTGAGCTTATCTATAATGCCCGAGTGGGGTATTGTATCGAAGGCTTTTGTGAGGTCCAGGTAGGCTGTGTGGACCACCTTCCCCTCGTCAATGGCCTTGGTGACTGTTTCAAAGAAATCAACCAGGTTTAAGAGGCAGGATCTGCCCTTAACAAAGCTGAACTGGGTAGGATCCAGTGTCTATAGGTCCCCGATATCTTTATTTATGAGGTCCATGATGATCCTTTCCATAGCTTTGCAGACGAAGCTAGTCAGGCTTATGGGGCGAAGGTTTCCAGGATCCATTGAGGCACCACCTTTATGAAGAGGGACCACTGTTGCTGTACGCCACTCTTTGGGCACATATCCTGTAGTAAAGCTGAGATTGAACAGTAGTTTTATGTTTGGGTTTAGCTCTTCTTGGAGTTCATGTAGGACGCAGCCCGGGACACCGTCTAGTCCCATTGATGCATTACTTACCAATGGGCAAATCCACTTAACTGGACAACTCAATGCTTAACAGTCATATTTACTCAATGCTTATACCTGGTAAGCAGAGGTGTCCAATGCTTAGCATTGCTTTTTTTTATTTTATAGACTATCTGCTGTATGGGATTCATTAATCATTCATTACATATTATAAATCTGTTTACTGTCCCTGACATCCCCCAAGGTGCTTTCATTACATTTATTCCTACGTGACTATACTGTATGTATTTATATGGGGGGTTCACAACTTTATTAGACTAATACCTCACATCTGGACCTACTACTGTACTCTGGTTAACAAATATATGTTATTTTGTAGCTAATTATAAAAAAATGTTTATGTACTGCTTTCACATATAAAATACAAATAGGTCACAGTGGGGATCGGCTGCTTGTAAATCGTATGTTCTAACCACTACACTATTGCAGCACTGCTTAAGTTAGATGTATCTTGCTATTTAACTTTTGGTGCTGTTTAAGCTGGAATGAGTGGAGCTAAGCAACGGGCACACCCCTGCAGCTACATTTAAACTTTATCGCAGTTATAAAAAAAAAATTACTTGTGTTTTTTTATTTCTACCCTTCTGAATATCCCTGCTAATGCTAAACTTGTTGTTCTATCAACTTTCTGCTTTGTGGGACGACTGTCCCTTATGGCTTTGCCCAGATTTTTTACCCTGATGGGTTGAGGGTGTTACGAGCATTCTCGCTCATTTGCATACCTCTCAAGTCTACAGGTTTTCGCAGACTGTCCAGATTTTTGACTCATATTTTTGGTGAGTTGCCTTCTGGCAAATAGCTGAGGATTGATGTCATTAAATAATGATAAACACTTCAGTTTAAGACTCCACATCCTTTAGAAAATTCATGCTAATGTAAAGCCTATTATTCTATCAACTTTCTCATATATTTAAAATCTGTCCCAATTTGTCCTCCCATTATTTTAGGCTTTGTCCAGATATTTTGCTCTAAGAAGTTGACAGGTATGCTTGTTTGTAATTGCCAAATGGCAATTATAAATGATCATACCTGTCAACTTCTTAGACCAAAATATCTGGACAGGTATGCTCATTTATAATTACCGAACGGCAGTTCTGGAGTGCAGGGGGCATATGTATAGTGAGAGCTCTGCTCTCAGACACACCCCCTACACTCATGCACAGTGCCATGTCCATTTTACAGCACAGCAGTGTGCCTTCATAAATATGCATGGCGCGCTGCCGTGCTGCACAGGAAGGTCCCTGCTGTGCAGGAATAAGTTATTCTTGCATGGCTGCTTGCTGAATCCTGGGGTAAGTCTGTGTCACAAAAATTACAAGCTGTGCATGTGGGGGAGTTGTTGAGAGAAAATTGTGTTAAAGTAGATGGGGGTCATATAAGCATTACTTCAGATAATGAATTTTGTATAGTAAAGCTTCTTAAGAAAAACTTCTTGATATTTAAGTTAAAGAATTTATTTTGAAATTGGTCTACATTAAGATTTGGATTTAAATTAATCCAATATTAAGAGAATATAGGGGACTGTCCATATTTATAATTTTTGTATTAGTTTATACATGTTTGAGGTAGATTTTTTAGACATTTAAGAATCATCCCTAAAATACATAAACGTTTATAAATTAGTACTTAATAAATAATCCCAGTCTTCCTTTCTTAAGAGTTGTTGGGAAAAAAATCTTTTAATGCATGCTACAAATTTACATACTTTTATTTAAGATCATTACTACTATTTCTCTCTTAATCAATTTAAACTGACCCCAGGATTCATGAAGCTTGCGCCAGGTGCAGGCGTAGGTGTTCTAATGCCAAATATGGCTGCCGAGTGATTCAGGTACGAGCCGATTCCACATGCACTACCAGTGTACGTCAGAGCTGCGCAGCTCTCAGCGCATGTATGTTAATCACCCCATGTGCAGTAGTGCAGCATGCAAATGAAGGTACATAGCGATTCATGAAGTGGTGCAGGCATAGCGTAAGCATACAAAAATGTAAACCAAAAAAAACAGTTTACATTTTTTCAAACAGAACATCGGAGCCATGAAAGCGGACCAAACTTACGTATTACAAAGTTAACATATGCCAATGGCTAAATATACAGCCAATGGCATAAAAAAACACCCACAGCTCATAAAAAATAACATTTAATGTCATGGCCACACTAACGCAAAGTACAACCGCAGTGCATGTGTGCGCAAATGGGAACACAAGGAATATATATATATATATATATATATAGATGTCATAAAACTGCAATGTAACACAAATCATGATTTCGCCATAATAGTCAATGGAATGTGTGCTACACCACAACCAAGGTGCAAGGGTTGCTAAGGGTCTGTGACAGTGTTCAGCATGGTAACTAGGAATTAGTAGTCAATGCCATGCAAAAAAGGCAAGTAATACTGAAACACCAAGGAGTGGCCTGGAGGTATACATGACATCAGGAGAGGGGTGTGCCACCATAGCTGTAAGCACATTGGAGCATTGCTAATCCGGGTTGCCCATTGCTAAGCAAAGCCGCAGGATATGGGTGTGGATGTAGCCATAGCTTTGCTTAGCTGAGAGCACACAAGGTGACCAAAAGCGCATGTGCATGTGGATGACAACGCGCTCGATCCTCGGTAAATGGCTGCACATGGCATGCACCACAGCTGAAACAGGAAGGTTATGGGAAGACAATAAGGAAATGCCACAGCAGGGTAATTAGAGTAAAAATGACTAATTAACACCTATTAATTCACAGTGGGCCATTGATGGTAGTTAACAAGGCTGCTAGCAGCAACCTGCAGAACAGGAAAGGGGAGGTGCCGGATTGCAAAGAAAAGTGAACTGTCACAGCAGAACAAAGCAAACCTGCAGAAGATTGGCTACAGAACAAATTTCACAACACAATCCTGGGTTGGGAAAGTACAAAACAAGAAAGCAGGCTGCTGGATGCATGCCGGACAATGGGAGGGGAATCACTTTAAAAGATGAAGGCAAAGGCAAGAGGTGATCCATGGCAGCCAAGTGTAATTCAACATCGAAAGCCCCACAATAGCAGTACCTGTGGTAAAACCCATAAGTAAGATACCCTGCAGCTCGGATTTTGCAAACACACCCTATGACATCATCAGCTTCCAAAGCACAATAGTATAAAGTGTGAAGGCACCTCACACACACTTGTGTATTCTCAAACACTGCACCATCGGTGTAAACAGATGGGGAACGTTTAAAATGTACATATTGGGAGCTGCCATAGCTTTGATTCATCAGCATGTATTGGAGACTGAAGGTGGTGTGGAGGATGATGCTGACAACCACCTCAGGCACCGGAGGAGGAGAAGAGTGTTCAGACCATGGGTAACCTACCAAGGGCTAGATGATCTGGAGATAGTAGAGTATTACAGAGTGGACAGGGACATGATACAGCAAATCGTTGAGCTGTGCCGGCCATGCCTCAGAGCCAGAAACAACAGAGGGGAATCCATCCCAGTGGACATGAAGGTATGTGTAAGCTTGAGAATACTAGCCACAGGTACCTTTCAAAGGCCATCGGGAGATATCATGGGGATCTCACAGGCATCAGCATCCAGGGTACTCCACCAGTTCCTGGATGCCATGTTACCACATGCCAATGAGCATATATACTTCCCCGAACTCAGGAGGAGTTGGCCAACAATATGCACCTCTTCCACCATGTGGCAGACCACCTGGAGGTACTGGGTGCAATAGACTGCATGCACATGCACATCAAGTCACCACCTGGTGATTATAATAGGCTCTACATAAACCACAAGGGATACCACTCCATCAACTGCCAGGTCATGTGCATTGCCCAGGACATTATTATGGATGTGTGTGCTGGCAGCCCTGGAAGCTACCAAGACTCCCACATCTGGCATGCTTTACAGCTGTACCAAGTATTTGTCAGGGGGGCATCTCTTATGGCCACCTTGTGTGGGGATGCTGGCTATGCACTGGAGCCATGGATGATGACTCCCATCAGAAATGCACACACACCCATGCAAGAATGTCATAATGAGGCACACGCACAAACCAGAATCATCATAGAGCGTGTGTTTGGGATGCTGAAATCATGGTTCCATTGCTTGGACATTTCTGGTGGAACCTTGCAGTACTCTCCAGGTACGTGTGCCCACATCTTCATAGTATGTACCATGCTACATAATATGATCCTGCAGAAACAGCTGCAGAAGGGACATAATGGTGAAGGCCCTCACAGCCCACTGCAATTGCTAAGGCCACCACAGACACAGAGGGATTCAGACCACGAACACCCTGTGCCAGCCCAAGTAGGTAGATGGAGGCGTGCCCAGTATGCCCATGCCTTGGCAAAGAGGGAATGTATAGCACATAAACTGACAGTGTAGGCCCCTATGGACTGACACACTTCTCCACCTGCACACACAGTAAACTTGGATGGCACTCACACATGACCACCTGCAAATTGTCATGTATAGATGGTCTACTGTGTGCATCCTACATAGGCAGCCCTCAACTATTGCACACACAACTACTATTGGCACAAGGTAAGTCAATACCTGAACAGTAAATTAAGCTAACAGCATGTGTTGATAGTGTATGTATAGGTTCCTATGTACATCGGTAGGTACATGCCTAACTGTCAGAGGCCATTCATAAGCCTAGCCAAAATGTGTCTGCTGTCACCACCCCATTGATTAACAAACTGTCCCTCTATGGAGCAGAGCCAGTTGCGGGATCTCTGGGGTGTAACCACTGTTTCCCACCCATTCTGCAATAATTCCCCGGTATGTTAATGAGACGCTCCATATAATGTAATCAGGGATGTAGTTCCAAAGCATGGGGAGTACCCATGACAGGTATCTGTCACCTCAGTATTCTCCAGTTATGGTTATGGCAAGGTGTAGTTCATTACAGTATGTGGCTCACTGTGACATGGATTCCCATAGCTGGAGCATATCTATTAAGCCTCACTTGGACATACCATTAACAGGTTTAATCCATATGTACACCAACTGAGTTACACATTTGTTTGCAGTATGGAGGAACAGCCATAGTACACTCTACATACTAAACACCATAACACTTGTACATATCCCAGATGCCTCAGTGGTAAAGCCACTGACTGTGTCATTCATGGTCCCGGTTCCACAACCTGCAAGGGCTGTTACGTAATTCTGATGTCCCGAATAATGAATGTTGGATGGAGGTCATTAGAGCACGTTTAAGCATATGTTAGCGGGATTTTGCACCGGTAAGTGCTGGTAAGCGGCGTTTAAACATGACTATACTGAAATGCGCAACACAGGTCTAACCTTTGCTGAATATCGCACAGATCACGGGCAAAGCTGCCCAGAACCACTGAAATGTGTGTTATTTACCCTTGTACTAATAGTGCCTGCTCTGAGAGGTAAAACGACCACTGCCAGGAGTAGAACAGGCAACCATGTACACAATCTTCACAATAACCTACCACTAAGCTACCTGAGATGTATCAACAGCAGATGTGTATTGTGACAGGTTAAAACACAAAAGGGTGGACTTCGGGAAATAGTATACACTGCCATGTACCCAATGGAAGGTGTATTCTCCCTCTTTCCCTATCTCTCTCTCTATACATATTTATATATATATATATATATATATATATATATATATATATATATATATATATAAATATATATAGATAAAGGGTGATAGAGAGATATATGTCGATATATATGGATATACATATATATGCAAATATATAGATAGGTTAACAGGTTAACAACATTTACGCAACCATGGAAATACATATAAATAGGATACTACCAAATACCGAATGCTTTACATACTGATGCATGTAATCACGAGGCTTAAAGACCAAAAGACCACACTACCAAAACACCAGAATTGTGAGTACTATTATCACAATGTTAAGGGACATTTAGTAAGTGCTTCTGGTGCTGCGGTTCAGGTAGATACTGTGTGTAAGTGTGTTTTTGATTGCTGTAGTGTGTGTAAGGGTGTGTTCTGAGTGTGGTGTGGTGTGTGTTTCTGGGGGACTGTAATGTGTGTGTGTGGGCTTGCTTCGTGTGTCTGTTTGCGCTATCTCGGAGGTAGATTATTAAAGTAGGTGTGGTGTGGGGAACACAGCCACCCACATGGGGGTGTATGGGGTCATGGCCACCTGGCCATATGTAGTGTAGGATGGTTTGTTTGGATGTGATGGATAGCAGTGTGTCTGTGTGTGCATGTGTGTGTTCTGTGTTTGTGTTAGTTCTGGGAGTTTGACTGTCGCAAGTTTGAGTGTTTGGTATTGTGGGGTTTGGGAGTCTGGGAATGGCAATGTGGTCGTTGGAAGTGTGTGCCTTCCTGAATCCATGAGTATGCCGTATACAGTGGTTGAAGTTTTCAAATATCTGTATAACATGGACCATAGCAATCACACATTCCGCCATGACCGAACATTATGAACAAAGGATATGGAGATTATATATGTCTATACACTATTACAAATATGTGATATAGACATGAGCCAAAGATAGGGTTACCACCTGTCCCACCTTGCGAGGGGCAGCCCCTCTATGTGCGGTAGTGTCCTGTCCAAAATGAGTACAGATACTAATGTCCTACAATCTTGAGACATTTGGCATGTTCCATATTTAATGTAATTGTTGCATAAAATAGTCATCTGTATCTAAAATCCCTACATGTAAAAAGAAACAGGATAAGCAAGTAAACTGCTACAAGAATAAGCTTTTATATAGGCATATATGTAAAGTTCTATACTTTCTACTGACCGTGGGTATGTGACGGCCTCTAAAATCTGATGTGTGTCCTGCAAATGTCCCACTATGGCCATCTGAAAAGGTGGCAACCCAAGCCAAAGAGGTTCAGTCACCAACACAACTCCAATGAGTGCAAATATCTGTGATAAAAATACACGAGACAGCTTTCCTGTAGCAACATTTCATTACATACCAATGTATTTCTGGAGGGATTGAAGGACCAACATCACATGCATGCTATACAGGAACCAATTAACAATGGCTTAATGAATCAGCCTGCAATTACCATAGTATTAGTCGACTAAAGGATATGTCTTCAAATAGGGAAGGAGCTCTCACACACATATCGAATATGTATAAATGCAGTTCCTACACACCTGCATCTGCTATGTACACCCACCTACACCCCCCCCACACCCAAAACAATTGCAATACATACTGTAATAACATCACAAACATCCACTCTATGACAATTGCAGAAGCCTTAACATACCTTGTCACAGACACACTACAAAGGCCCTATGTGAAATTGTTGCTGTTGTACAATGGAACAGACACCGATGTTACAGGGTTTGGTTGCAGTAATCCCATATCAGACAGCTGTAGATACACCAGGAAGTATTACCAATTACTGATTAACAGTACAGTATGATACACATATACAGTATACCAAAGATGTCAGGTGGGCATAGTTCAAAACACCTAATGTTCTATGCATAGCAACACAGCCTTGAGCTGCCCAAACATCCTTGCCACACCTAAACATTTGCAGATGTATCAGGTACAAACTCTGCAGAAGTAGCAATGTTCAGAAATATAACAGCTAGACTCACATGTAGAACTGCATCCTCTAGCTATTACACACAATCCACGGGGGCCATGAAGTTAATATATCTCTGTGTGTCTCCATATAGCTGTTGCAATTCATCACAAACAACACATCCAGGCCATCTTCCTCGAAGGTAGGGCAAAGGGACAACGTCCAAGTGGACTATTCAATTATACACCACTGTTGCCATGTAATTGGCTAATGGAGTAGCTGCATAGCTGATGTGCATATAACCATCTACTCCAGAACACCAATTGATGGCAGGATACCATATGTTACTGATATCTAAGTATAAAAGGATGGCTTGTCATACATTCAAACCGTATGTACATACCAGAAAAATGTTACAACGAGGATTGCAACACAAAACAAATACGATTTATATTACCATCAACTCGGGTTACTAATAAGGCATATAGAACACTCAGTATGTCAGTGTATGTAGTACCTGTTCTGTAATAATTAAAGTGTACGCAATGCATATAGTGGGAAAAGGTATTATGTATTGTTGAGCATAGTAACAATCGTAGAAATTGTGTGTACTGCTGAAGGCCACAAGGTAAATTCCTCATACGCCATAAGGGATACTATCTTTGAACACAACAATTCCAATCCAGCCGCTGTCAGTGGCAGGGTTGGTCCAACAAGTATGTGCCATAACAGGGGATAGTATACATCGATATACTGTAACAGTAGGCATATGTATGGGCGTATAACTGAGTATAACATGTCTAATGTGGTCCTGCTGTGCAATTATGATTTGCATTGTGGGATATTGTGGGAAAAATGTGTAATATACAGTATTGTAGGTAGATATGTCTAACATTTTACATAGCATTACTGTTATGTTATGCAAACATCAGGTATGTCTATTGGCATGTACAATACACAATAACAGGACACATATGACTTGTAGTCACCAGACAGTGTATCAGCATGATAGCTAATTGAAATGGAAGAGCTAGTCAATTATCCATGCACAAAGGACATGTAATAGCTTCATAGGTTCATAGTTAGGCCCCATGCTGTCTGGCCATGGCCATTCATAAGCCTAGCTACAGTGTTTTGACTTGCGGCACCTCCCTAGGTTAGTGTCCTGTGCCTGTGAACAGCAGAGCCATTAGTTTCCTGTGCCTCTGTACAACAGAGCCACTGCAGTAATCCCTGGTGTACATGTCTGTCTCCCATCCACCCATCGAGGTATCTCTTGAAGAGTGCTAGTGAGGGTCCCTGCCTGATGTACATAGGAATCATGTTCCAAAGCATGGGGAGTGTCTGGGTCAGGAATGTATCCCTCCAGCACATCCTAGTCATCACTGTGTTTAGGTACATATCCCAGAGCATGTGGCTTTCAGCGGCTTTTGCTTATTTGGAGCATATCCATCAATACTGTTTTGGACATGGGCCTTGTATGCTCAGCAGAGATCACCTCTGAGTATGTCTTATGCAAACAAGTACAGTTGGGGTTTCTGTAGTTGGGCTGCATACGTCATCCTTCAGAGGTCAGTATTCCTCTTGGTGTGGTAATGTTGTGGTATTTCAAGCCATTGCTGTTGTCTTGTAAGGTACATCCCAAATGGAGTGTTATACCCTTTAATGTGTTTCATAAGCCATGAGTAGAGGGGCACAATGGCTGCCTTTGTTCTGGCTATAAACCCATTAGAGATTAGGGGGACCACGTAGAAAGATATCCACACCACCTTGCCAATATTGTTATCAAAAGAGTGAAAGCTATTTACTTGGGTTCTAAGATCTCTTATTATGTCTTATGTATGTAGGGGACTACCACCTATGTGATATTCCACTGGTAATTGGTGTAATCCAAAGGGGATGTCTATGCACCTTGTGGCATGCAGCTTGAAGCCATGTTATTGACACCAGGTATCCGCCCCAGTGACACCCTTATGGAGGGTGTCTGTATCAGCTGGGGAATCAATCATGGCCCCTAGTTTGCAGTTGTCTGCAAACCTTTTCAGGGTAAGTCCTCCTGTGCTAGCCTGTACCTCACTGAAGCATATACAGAACATGAGGGGCCCTATGACCGAGCCATGAGGGATGCCAATTGTCACTGATTTACAGTAGGATCTAGGGTATGCTACCCTCACTGTGTGGGTTCTGTCCGTGAGCCACTTTGCATAACATCTCGTGACGTAGGGGTTAATGTGCAGGTGGATATGTATGTTGACAATACCAGAATGGGGAACGGTGTTGAAAGCCTTTGAGAGGTCAAGGTAGGCTGTGTGGGCCTTCTTACCCTCCTCTACAGCCTTGGTAACTGTCTCAAAGGACTCCACCAGGTTTAGGAGGCATGGTCTGGCCCTAACAAATCCAAACTGGGTGGGATCAAAGGTTTGGAGTCCACCAATGTCTCTGTGAATGAGATACATGATGATGTGCTCCATAGCCTTGCAGAACAGTCTAGTCAGGTGTATAGGGCAATAGTTCCCCTGGTCCATTGTGGTGCCACCTTTGTGGAGTGTGATAACTGTTGCTGTGCACCATTCAGGGGCCACAATGCCTGATGCAAGGCTATTATTGAATATGGTGCCCAAGTGGGGAGCCAGTTCATTCTGAAATTTGTGGAAATCACAGCCTGGGATGTTGGATGATCACATGGATGCTGTGTTCCTGGCTTTAGAGAGTGCAGCTTTGAACTGCGTAGTTTTGATCGCAGGGACTCTGCATCTTTCCTGTATAGATATGGGCCCTTTAGGGTGTGAGAGGGGTGTAAAGTTAGCACTGAACCTATCTGTCAGGATGTTGCCAATATCAGTCAGTTCTGTAATGTTCATGCCTTACTGCTGTATGTCAGAGCAGATGTGGCTATCGCCATCAAGAGTAGTGACATACCTCTGGAACGCTTTGTGGCAGTCCTTGGAATTAGTCGCTGTTATGTTTACGTAGCTAGCTTTGGATCTCAGATTCTTACTGAGGCTGACCAGGGAGCTCCTCCACTCATGGAATTGTACTCTACTTTGCAACAATCTCCTCCTTCTGTTGTACATTATGTCCATGGCAGTGGACCACCAGAGTGGCCTCCGTTTTCTGGTGGGTACCGTCATGGTTTTGTTTTTAATAGCATGACCCATGCAGTCATGTAAGTGCTAATTAAGTGCAGTTGTGTATGATTCAATGGTTGTAACTGTATTGTCCATCTGCACAGGGGTCATAATGTTTACTACTGCTGTCATAAGAAGCCTGAAGATGGCTTTGTAGAAATATTGTACTGTATTTTCCATAAAGGATGTGGTGCTGGGATGTGGATAACAAGGGTGATTAGCGTACATTCGGATCTGACCAATGAGAAGATAACCCCAGGTGTGGAAAACCAGTCACACATGTTGGTAATGAGCAGGTCTAGGATGTTGTTGCCCCTGGTGGTGGTGTGGATAGGTTGATCCAGGCAATTGGAAGTTATGAATCCCAGAAAGCATTGGTCTAATGTGTCGGTACATGAGCAGGTATCCCAGTTAATGGTGGGATAGTGTCAGTCGCACATCAGTAGTGTGTCTGTTTGAACCCTAATTTTCAGTACACCAAGAAGTGAGGACCGTTAACCGTGGGGTATGGTGGGGGATCTGTAGCAAGCTACAATTTGTATAGCGGTTATGGCCAGAGTTAGTTGCACTTGGATAACCTCTGATGCATTGTGCTAAGCAACTAGCCTGGAGGTGTGGATATCCTTAGGAAATATGGACACACCTCTGCCATGGGTGTTCCGGTCCTGGTTACATGACTGAAAGGTGTGGTATGAGTAATAGCCTGGTAGTGCAGGGGTGCTCTCAGGAGCTTAGAAGCAGGTCCCAGTCACTGCACAGATATCGAAGTGGTTCATTACAAGAAGTGCCTCGAGTGAGTGCATTTGAGATGAAGACGTCAAGCATTGAGTAGCATTACCCTCAGGTTTTGCTTGCCTGTTCCTTTTATGGTAGTGGTGAATATGTTATTTGAACTGTGCCTAAAACAGGCACTATAGGAGCAGCAAGAGCCTTAGCCATTATCTGGAATCCCAGGGCCGACAGGTGCAGGCCATCTGTGCCAAAGCATCGTGTTCTGCTGACCATGTCATTCAAAGCAGACAAATACTGGATAACCTTGGAATGACACCAGAAGCATAGCCAATTGTTGAAGCAAATAATTTTGTCCTTGTACTGTGTTATCAGTCTGGACAATGGCAGAATGCTACTCAGGGCTAGGGCAATACCTGCCTGAGCTACAAGATCAGAGAGCTATTCCATGTCTCTTTACATGTAGTCCAGGAAGGTACATCTCAGGGCATTCACACTAACATGGAGAATGACACAGTCATATTGTATCTGTTGAGAAGTGACCTGAGGGCATAGGTTATGTTGCGGATCCTGTTATCTGACAGTCAGCTGACAGTAACTATCTCCTTGTGTAGCCTGTTGAGTGGGACATCAGTGTGACCACCTATATAGTCACCTATGACTAGTGTGTTGGGTACGTTATTTCACCCTATTTGCTGTGGTTGATGGGCACACTGAGTCTGTGAGCTATAAGTAATTGGTGTTGTGTTGGGGGATGGGGGCTGCCTGTGTTTCTGCTTTGGAGTTCTCTGTTGCCTAGACAGAGTAGTATTGAGAGGCTCCGCAAATGTTGTTGTCTTACTATGTGTGGCCTGTGGTTGTGGAGATCTAGTGAGACTATGTGATGAGTGTGGTGTGGTGCAAACGTTTAACATCCCCACATGATTGTCAGGTTCAGTCTGGGTTGGAGAGAGCTTTACCTCCAGCATGGCTAGATATGTGCATCTCCCACAGGTTTTAGTGTTCTATGCTAGGAGGGGAGTATTGACAGTGTATATGAGACAATTTCTATATTGCCTCATGATGCCCATATTCATCATATAGACAGGTGAGAACACTGGGAATTGACACTAGGACATGCCTGAATATATAACTATTTCCCACTAGATAAGTGAGGAAAGTGTGCACAAGTGCTGTTTTACTCTAAGCAAGCAGGAAATGTAAGTACAAACAGTGTTTACCTGTAGGTAATGAGGAGGATTGAGTGCTATAGTAATTAGTAGCTCATGTAGTGCTTACATGTTCTGAACAAGTGCTGAGCATGAATAAGCAATACAGATAGGGTGTTGGATAACATAAACACATTGCCCCCCCGACAGGTACACAATCATATATCCATGTACACTACAGAGCCCCTGTAACCATAACTATGATGGTACAAGGTGCACTCAGGCTGCATGGGACCTGTCCACATCCCTGGTTGTATCATACACATATGGCAAAACAGTTTGCTCTACACATACACATCATGTAAAACATAGCTTCATGTCAGTCTGTGAAAACACTGAATGGTACACACCAACAGTTATCACAACCCACAATGTGGAGACACCACTCATAATGGGAGGCACTGCACTACTACCCTGCTGAGTCTGGTCTGAATGTCCATGAACCTTATTCAACGTATATGTTGTTAGCATTACAGATGTAAATGACAGTACGGATGATTTCACACTGCATATCATACCTGTAACAGGTCATAGGACATCATCACCCATACTGTGTTCCACCTACACTCAGTATACTAGATGTACATTCTTATATCACAGGTGTGTTCTCCCAGTGGACTGTTGACAGAACCAACACTACAGAAGGTATCTGATTAATATGTGCATATCACACCAGTGCCAGCAACAGTAAAACAGGGTTAATTTGTTGTACTCCCCCTCATTGTAGCCCTTACCACACAGACAAACGGGAGGTATCTGCCTATGTAAGTATGTGAATGGCTATGACCTAGGAGCAATAGCTGACTCTGTTGTGGACAACATACAGAAGGGGCTTTGTGGGTGAGGTGTGTGACATATGTGCACAATCTGACAGCTGCATATTGCATTGTCACCGCTAGGTTAATAACCCTGTACCCATGAACTACCACCTAGGCAGCAATCAACATAATGGACACTGTGTGTAAGGGATGCTGCTGTGCAGTTTACCTCTCTGAGCTAGTGACATCACCAAGCCTATTAGGTAGTCATAAGAGGCAACCCTAGTCATGACAGGGTGCCATCCATGAATATAGAGATCATTGTTCAACCATACTCATCACTCAAGTGACCTATATCGGATCACATATCACCTTTAAGGCATATTGGCCATGTTTGGATGGCCGACACCAGCCTTCACAATCCTCATCTCCACTATGTAGCATGATGCCTACCCTGCATAAAGACATGTCCAACACTGTGATGTTGGACATGCTACACGTACATATCCTGATCTCAAATACATACGCCATGGACATCCACCTTCCTAGTAAAAGGATCACCACATGCTGGACAGATCCTTGTGCCATACACGTTACATACTCCTGCCATACTATGCAACCCTGTCCAGCAAAGCTGCACATCTCACCTCTGTCAGACATGGTGTGATGACGGCATGGTAGATGTATCATTAAATAACCATGTGGATCAGTTATGTGGGACTGCTTCACCTGGCGCCAGAAACACGGCTGTCGGCTACAGCTAGGTAACCTTATATCCTAGGCTCATACATGGCCCAGGGCATAGAGTCTACTAGATGACCTTGGCCGTACATGCGATAGTTGATAACCATCAATGCAAATACCATCAGGCTAGCCAATGTCCCATGTGTATTGCATGTGCAACACAAGTGATACGTGGCAGGATGTTGAACTGCTGTACAGTGCCCTGCAGATGTATATGCAAAACACATGCATGTAAATCCTTCCATGTGCATGTCTGCAGTGTCACAGGTCATGTCTGTTAAGGCAGTGTATGTGTATGTGTTTATATGTGACATATACACAGCATCAAGGTCAACAGCATTAATGTGGACACATCCAGGCATGCGCTGATAGGTAAGAACACCAGTACAGGCAAACAGACATGCCCACATCAAGACAGCATCCACATGGAGTATGAGCAATGTAATCAGGTGACACACATATATGGTGATAATATCCAATCCCCATGGGGTGTCACATGTGTGTGACACAAACATGTCAGTGGTGTCAGTGTCATGAAGATTTGCAAAGACAACTATTTATATGTAATAAATGTGACACACATGTATGTGCAGCTGTATCTCTATGGATCTCTGAGATACTGTGACCTGTCTCCATCATTATGTCTTCCAGGTATGCTGCGAGCAAGGCTACCAGCCTATACACACTTGGAGGATGAGGCCATTATACCTTACCTCCAAGACAACTATGATGTCCTGTTTAGCCATTTGCCACAGGATGCACAGCAGTGGAATGACCTGTGGCAGGAACTTCACAGGAGGGTTAATGATGTGTGTGGCCATAACTGCACATACCAGCAGGTGCGCAGATACTGCACAGACCTAATCAGATGTGCAAAACAGCGTGCGAATGCAATCGCCAGGGAACAAGGTGCAACAGGTGGTGGGCCACTAACCCAGCCCCCACTCACATGTACTGAGGAGCTACTGGTCAACCTGGGGACACCAGCAGAACAGCATTCACAAGCCTTAGCTGACATCATGGTGGTGGGTATCTCTCAACCACTGAGCCTGGAGTTGCCTAGTAAGTCACTACTGTACATATAACTATTATATCCCATATCGTTACATGTGTCACTGTACAATATGTATTGTAACATCATATGCAAGGCATGTATACACACATGCCGCATACTATAGTATGCTACTCTGTGTATACACACATGTGCATACTCCATAGTATATCCTATTGTACTGGCGAATCTGTTAACATGCACATTGCACCCTGTAGCTGTCATACAGGTGGGAATAGAGATCATACTGCTGTGTCACCCCTATATAGGTACCTCTGGCATTCTGCTAAGACAGCAGGCCGTTGCAGATGAGACAGTTATAAGTATCAGGCATGTTAATGCACAGGTCTATTCACCATGTGGCCAGTTAACACATGTACACATAATGTATGGTCCAGTCACAATATACAGGTCGCATCCGCAATCCATCACAATGGCTATCCCTGTGTAATACTTACAAACCAAGTGAAACACTGACATGAAACCTCAGAAACTGTCATTGTTAGATGTGTGGACAGTTGTGCATACAACGGTGGAGGTGTTGTTCAATGTAGGAACATGTACTACGCATCAGAACTACACATGTGGGGTACACAAACAGTACTACACAGTGAGCTAGAGTATGGGCAGCCCACAGGATTTACTATTGTGGATTATGCCCCTGCTATGAGTGCACACATTGTGATATGCCATCTGACATGTCCATGACATGTAGTGGGCCGGCTGCAACATTGTCTCACTATCCAATAAAGCATACCCCACATACCAAACATACAACCCTTTGTCTGCATAACCCTGAGGACAGTGGAGTATATGACATCTATGGGTGTATGTCATATGGGACAACACAGACATGTGAGATAGATGGCCATCACAACCATTTGGCCAACACATGTTCACACATGGCCATGGAGGATGGCCAGAGACATGTAGCAACACACAGTAGATGTGATGTGTTTGTGTGTACACCCTGTTGTACATTGGCTACACATGATCCAGCTATAACCTTTGTTGAATGGTTATATTGCAGATGTGGGAAACTGGACATCCTACAGGCCTGTGCACAGCTTGTGGAGGTGTAACATCATTCAACCACTTAAGATGTGTTGGACATCATGACTGTGTCACAGCATGACAGTAGTCACCTGTACAGCATCCACAAACATACACAGACATCCACATCAGGCCACAGATACAGTACATTTCCCTTGCTGCTGTTGGACATCACTGTCAACCGTGCACCTCGTGTGTGTGGTACACAAATGTCATGTGGGACATGGTGTATTGACAAGTCTGCCATGTGTGGACATGGCTGCCAGGCAGCTAAAATATGTTTGCAGATGTGCAGGGGTGTCATCCATATGGCCTTCGGTGACCTGTGTCACACATTCCACATCATGGTTTAGTGTGTATACACCTCAGCGACATGGGTCACAATCCACAATATATATGTATTGTGTATGCACACAGTCATGGCTATGCACTGTGTCTGTAATTCACACTGTATAGCAATAGAGACGCCTCATGATTCCATGCAATGGCACTGTGTCTGTACTTCACACTGTATAGCAATATAGACACCTCATAATACCCTGCAATGGTCATGCACATCTCCTAAATGTGCATTTTATCTGTAGGGTGGACAGACAACACTGCAATGTGACACCATTACCCCACTGTATATGTGACAGAACACCATTGTGTTAAACATGTATGCATGTCAATGCACACGTCAGCATATTACATGTCATACTACATGTTAATGTCAAGGTCATATGCCACACATCAGCCATGTTTACTGTTAACCTGTGCTGGTCCACATGGTGTAACTTAGGGATGCATGCTTACTACCATGATTGTGTGAAATGCATGGCTTCTGCTATGACACATACATGCTGTTGTGTGCAACCCAGGGATGTATGATAACTACCACTATTATTGTCTGAGCTGCATGCCGTCTACTATATCACATGCACGTTGCATGCCTTCTGTCAAATCACATGCATGGTGTGTGTCTGTGTGTGTCTGTGTGTGTGTGTGTGTGTGTGTGTGTGTGTGTGTGTGTGTCTGTGTTTGTCTGTGTGTCTGTGTGTGTCTGTGTCTGTATTGTAATGTAGAGTCTTTGTCTGCCCTCACAGGTGATGTAGGTGTGTTACCCTCCTGCAGTCCATCTTATGTTAGTGTCCCCACAGACTCTATCAGTGATGATGAACATATGCTTGAGGCACACGCAGGGTTGTCAGGGGCTGAATCTGTGCCATTGGTTGCCTATCCACCTATATTCCCCTCATCCCCATACACAGATCTCATGCCAACACATACCCCATCACCAGTGGCCATAGAGGAAGGACAGTTGACATGTGGTAGCTTGAAACAGGAAAGTGTGGTGGCTACGGAAGGTGTATATTCACACCATGGTGTCAGGCAAATGACTGGAGATGGGCCACACAGGCATGTGGCCAGTGCTGCTCGTAAGAGGACCTCTGGCTGACATGCCCCTGCAGGACAGAGCATAGCAGCTGGTGTCACCAGACGCATGTTTCAGGCTGTAATGGCGGCACAGGCACATACTGAATGGCAGAACAGAGGAGGGCAGAGGCTTCAGAGGGCTGCTATACATTCTTTAAACAGCAACATCCAGGCAATGGCAAATGCTCAACAGCAGATTGCTGAGGTTTTGGACAGACGATTGGGTGACATGGTTGGAATCCTTGAACGTGGCATGAAAATCAGTGAGCATGAGCTGTCTGTGCTGGAACATCTGGTAGGAGTGAGGCATAGGGCACGTGGACATAGGCCAGCTACGTCACCTGGTGCAGGTCTACGTGAGCAAGCTACCTCACATGCCCACTCCCATAGTGGCGGTAGCAGCAGCAGTGCAGCTGGTGCTGTGCTGTCCACACCAGGACACAGCAGGTCACATTCATGTGATCCTGGATGGTCCCAACAGGGACACAGTTCCAGTGGACATGTGTCATTGGACAGTTCTCAATCTGCACCTCTGCCTGGTAGTGCCCTTGCAACCCCTGGTATGCACAGGTCACGTGGCCATGGCTGGACACCGTGAACTGTAAAACCTGGTTTGTACAGTCTGGAGCTGTCAATAATACCCCTGTGTAGGCCAGACACATGGCAGAACTGTGTGCACACATACATGCACACACCAGAACCGTCTGTAGGGCACCGCAACACACACATGCATAACAACCACACATGGCCAATTAGATCACAGGCCCTAACCCACACACATGATGTCATCCACTGGTGCAGCCTAGGCCTCTGGCAAACATTATCACCCTGTGCATATGATGATGCCTGTGCCACAACCCTGTCATCCACACCATCAGTGCAGGGACATGCTCATATGGTCTGATGCACAGGGTGAACAGAATAGGGAGATAAGTGTAGATTACAATTGTTGTGCATTGTCGACATGCAGCAGACATACCATGTAGTACAGGTTTAGAATGCATTGTTTTCTGTTCACAGTATGTGTCTTGGTAACAACAGTAACAGCATGTTGGTCATGATGTCCTGCTTCCCTCCTTCAGGTCTAATTTCATGTGCTGTTGAGTGTCAGTGTTTGCAGTTAGTTTCCCATGTGTAAATGTGGACTACTCACAGGTATTATGACAATACCAGCATGCTATTCATAGCTTCAACCTCACTGTTAGAAAGGTTGACATTCCAAAGTTGTCTACACATCTACTGATCCAGGAGCATGGGAGCTTTGTACTAAGCTACAGTGGCTAGAGACGTGACATCCATACCTGGTGACATCACAGGTACAGTTACATGAGGCAGGGAGTTTACATAGCAGTCTAGCTGATGTCAAGGGTAGAGGCCAGTTGATAGCTTGAGGCCTCATTGTGTAGCAGTAATACACATTCACATTACAGGATGAGAACACACAACTACACACACACACAAGTATTCACACACATGTATTCAGACACACAGTAACATGCCCACACGCACTGGGTTAATGACACTGTAAGACACACACACACACACACACACACACACACACACACACACACACACACACTTGATAGTGTTGAGGTGAGGACCCCTGCCTATGTGGCAATCACCATTATAGTACTGTGCACCCACATGATGCGACACAGAGAATACACATGTACAGGTAGTCAGTAATGCCTAAGATCGACGGCATCAACAGGGTAGTAGATTGCATCAGCTGGTGGGGTTAGGGGTCCTATCTGTTCACTATGGTAACATACATCCTCACTCCATGGACCAGACAGCCATACATACATACAGACACACACTGTGGAGTCCACAATTTAATGCACCTATGTCATGCACATACAGATAGTTCACATGTGTGTGATACACACCCCACCCCTGCCTATGTCTTGCTTTCTACAATGCAGTATGTACAGATCTCTACAATGGTGTACAGGAGAGTGAGTAACAATTGGGATGTATTCCCCACCATACGTGGCATATATGGACACACAAGCAATCACACATGGCAGTACTGTGAATCAAACACCTGCTATCTTATGATATGTATGACAGACATGCTGCAGTATTGCCCACATTACAATGTGTACCGACGCTACATTTGACAATTGTGCTGATATATGCACACGGGAGGTCTTAAGTGTTACAGGTGTCAAGTGATTTACAGTCAGCGACACCCTGACCGCTGTGTAGGTTGTATGTGTTCCCCTTTAATTAACAGAAACATAGCTTAGTGTTTGCACATGTTATTGTAGGATGGCTTGTGACACACCTGTGAGCTGTCTTCAGCAAACATCCATCTGCAAAAATTGCCCACCACTTAGCTATGTCCACACATCCATCCATACCTGATGTACATCTAACCGTACTGTCAGTATATCACCATATACAGTTGGCAATGATGGGGCTGCATTGCAACTGCATGTTGTAGTAAGATACACCTCACCTGCAAATATCAGCTACTGCACACGCATGGTAGCTGAACACACACCACTACATGTACATGTGTGTAGGTCCTACATTCCTGTCATTTAGCCATGTTTGTAGGCATTGCAATTGGTGAACATGTGTGATGACATACATGACACATGGACTGTTGTATGATATGATAGTTGTCATGGGTAACTAGTACAGAGGGAATGTTAACTCAGTCAACATTGATATCACACCTTATGTACTGTTAGCATTCAACAGCCATGGACCTACCTTCCATGTGCATGTGTGTAATTGCTGTAGCCACCTGTCTGCACGAAGGACAGCAACAGCTATGCTATGTACATATGTGTTGTGTGTGTGTGTGTGTGTGTGTGTGTGTGTGTGTGTGTGTGTGTGTGTGTGTGTGTGTGTGTGTGTGTGTGTGTGTGTGTGTGTGTGTGTGTGGCATGTACATATCCATGGCAGGTACATGTATGTCATATCCAAAAATGAGGGTATTTACTGGTGTACAGCAACAGTCATCTGTTACTGCTGTATATGACCCAGGGCTCCTGTTATGTGTACAGCTGACCTGGTTACAAACAGTGGTATCATTGCATTGCATAACACATGATGCAACTGTGTCAGTACATGGGTAGCCTGCACAGTTGATGTAGAGCTAGGTACAGTGCACTGGTCATGGGTCACATGGTGTTGTACTATTATATGTTCTACCACATGTATGGATGTGTGTTGCTGGTCCAAGGACATGGTGATGTCTGAGGGCTACATCCTAGAATGTGGCTTTTGACAGTGTGATCTGCACCTGACACATCTGTGATGCGTTTTGAGGGTGCACTGGTCAGTACATGTGAGTGCCCTTCATGTACGTGGGGACACTACCACCTGGAATGGTCCATGCCTGTGTTATGGCCCACATGTCTGTATCTGATGTATACAGTGGTAGTGCTATTGTGCACAACTGAGCCTTCAGCGAGGTGTTCCTCACTGCACAAATGTCAGTATTCCCCATTGTTGGATCTATATTGGGCAGCTGTGATTATGAAAGCTACACATCTAGCACTGTTTAGCATACACATACATTGCAGTTGTCCTCTAGGTGTCAGAGTGTTAACCTGGTCTCAGGACATTTGATTATGAATGGTAGGACATCACCACGGGTGGTAATAATGTGCCAGGTTTAGATTGGTATATCTAAGTTGTTGGACAGCAGCAGACGTTGTGTAGAAGACCGGTGTCAACAATGACAACTATCGACACTGGAGTCCATTACAATGTGTTGTTCACATCTAACTATAATAGCATGGCCACTGTGCCCTTCCATGTTTAGAATCAGAGTGCATACAAAACAGCCCTGTGCTACTAAGTGTGTGAGTATGCCCAGTATAATGTTGTGTAGATGGACACATAGTGCATTCCAAACGGCCGTGTGCTACTAAGTGTGTGAGCATGCCCAGTGACACCTTGTGTTGGTCATGTGCCTCTATGTGTATGGGCATGGCCATTGTAACCATGTATAGCGATAGTAGTCGTCCAGTCAACAGATGGCCATAACCCACTTCAGGATGGATTCCTACATTGAACAAACAGGTTCACAGGTATGTAAGTCATAACTGCCAGCATTCATGTCAATGTCCACATTCCTAGAAGGTCATATTGACAGTCTTGAAAGGTGTAGTGTCTGTGGCGCAGCTTGTATCTATGTAGTATTGCAATAGTGGTCTGTAGATAGGCAGTTGTCCTGATCACACCACTGGTGTGTGTTTGTCTCCGTCTGCCTGGGGACAGAAATATGCTTTTAGACTGCTCACACTCCATGAAATCCCTATCGCCGACTTAGCCATTGCTGATGATGTCACCCACCTAGAAGTACACCTCTGGGAGTGTTGTGTCCCAATAATCTCGGTAGCGTGTTCTGTAACTGTGTAATGCTATAGTGTGATAGAATAGATAGATAGGTGTTCTATTCCAAAGCATGATAGGTGTGTGTGTTTGGCAATCATATCCTATGTGTTGGTGTCTGTGAGTGGCTAGCTACTGGATGTGTTGAGGAGTGTGTTTTGTTGTTTTCCTATATAGTGGCCATAAATGTCACAATCGGCCAAGAGACTAGTTTGCAAGACATACACATACATTCGGCAATAGGTCTGGTGAGTAATGTCAGCAGCCCTAATCTTACCCTTAATACAGTCTGAACCTGTGTGATGCACAGAAACACACTTGCCTTGATATTAACACCAGTACATAATGCAGGAGGCGCATGTGGTTTCCTTTTCATTCTTGTCTAATGCTTTGGTGTCACATGGTCCACTGTTGAGATATATATTCTATATCTACATATGTGTGTGTATATGTATATGTGTATATATATATATATATATATATATATATATATATATATATGTGGACATTAGCAGACATAAATGGAATACATGTCCTATACTGTTGAATGCCTGTGCTGAATGATCTGTACGTGATAACCTCAGATGTATATATATCTGCCATGGCTTAGTGGTAAAGTACATCGTCTGTGGTGTGCAGGGTCCTGGGTTCGAGCCGTGCAGAGGCCAGTTGTTTTGCTTCTGGGAAGAACAAGAGACATCGAATATGGTGATAGTAAGGAGCTTTTAAACAGTTGTGTGCAGGTTTGCGCGACAGTAAGCAGTGGTTATTTTTGGGGAGGCTCAGTATGGGTCATGTTACTATGCATTAGAAGACAATACTATGCAAATGAGGTGGAAAATAGTGAATCCCGTTTATCCACAGGGTGTGATGCAGATCCCAAGAGTGTATGTGTATAGATAGCCAGGTGCAGGACTCAAATATAGGTGAAAGTATGAGGGGGGGTGTCAGGCATACTGTACGTAGATTGGAGCCCTGAGTCTTGGGATTGCTCCTGGCTTAGCATGCCTAAGCTAGGGCTGTTTCTATACCTGCCTAGTCCAGTTGGAAGGGACAACAGCAGTAGGAGAGTAGTCAAGGTGAACAAGCTGGGCAAACAGGTGATAATTATATATTATGACAATCAGCAGATTACAGACCCAGCCCAGTCCAGAACACTATGATAAAGTGAGCAAGCATCATACCCTCTGGTTTTTCCACAATCTACTCCACCTGTGTATACATGCGGGGAAATTTTACAAAACAATCCAATGAAATGAGAAGGGCTGCAGCAGGCAACATAGACCAACATGTGCAGGAGGCTGAGAGTGGTGAGGATGTGAATGCTGCCAAACAACCCTCAGTGAGGAGACAGAGAAGACTGTACAGACCCAGGGTAACCTACCAGGGACTACATGAGCTGGAGATAGTGGAGTGCTATGGGATGGACAGAGACCTCCTATAGCAGATTGTTGAGCTGTGCCGGCCACACCTGACACATCGAACAGGCCGAGGGGAACCCATCCCCAGTGGATACCAAGGTATGTGTAGGCCTAGGTATACTAGATAAAGGTACCTCCCAAAGCACAACTGGGGATATCATGGGGATCTCACAGGCATCTGCATCCAGGGTATTCCACCAGTTCCTGGAAGCCATGTCACCACATGCCAGTGAGCACGTACATTTCCTCAACACTGTGAGGTGTTGACCAGCAATATGCGTCTCTTCCACCAAATGGCAGACTACCCTAGGGTAGTGGGCGCTATAGCCTGTACGCACGTAAGCATCAAAGCACCACCCGGTGAGCAGGGTAGGGCCTACATTAACCGCAGTGGCATCCCCTCCATCAACTGTCAGGTCGTATGTGATGCCCAGGGCATTATATTGAATGTGTGTGCTGGCTGCCCTGGAAGCTATGACGATTCCAATATATGGCATCTGACACAGCCGTACCACAGCTTTGCCAATATGGACATCCATACGGTCACCTAGTAGGGGATGCTGGGTACCCGCTGGAGCCATGGCTGATGACACCCATCAGAAATGCACACACACCTGAACAACTACTCCATAATGAGGCACACGCACAGGCCAGATATATAATAGAGCATGTGTTTGGGATGCTCAGGTCATGATTCTGGTGTCTGGACACATCCAGTGGAGCCTTGCAGTATTCATCAGCTATATGCACCCAAATTGTTATGGTATGTGCTATGCTACACAATATAATCCTGTGGAAACAGCTGCAGCAGGAACAGCATGGGGAAGGGCCACACATTCCCCCACCAATGCCAAGGCCTGTATAGGCACAGAGTGACTCGGAGGAGAAACAACCTGAGCCGGACCCAGTAGGCGGAAGGAGGCGTGCCCAGTATGACCTGGCCTTGACAAAGAGGTAACGCATAGCATATGCACTGACATAGTAGGTACCCAAGGAATGTCACCCTCTCTGACTCACACAGACAGTAAAAGGGATGCCAAACATGACACTACCTGTGCTTAGCCATGTATAGGAAGTGCACTGTGTGCATCCGACATAGGCAGCCCTCCAGCACCATCCTCAGGTCTGGCACACCCTCAAGGTAAGTCAATCAACCTACCAATTGGCAGTTGTATTAGAATGTGTTGTTACCTATAGCTATGGTATGAATGTGAGCATGCAAGGGAATTTGGTGGCCGAATGTTAAGGCAGCAGACAGTAGACGTCCAGAGTGGCACCATGATATCTGTAGCACATATCGGGGTCATCATAGTAGCCAGTAGTACACAGGGTGTCATAACCACTGCGGGTAATGGGCTGAGCATCATGTGTGTCCATACAGCCCACACAAGTTTCAACCAGCTGGACAGGTGTGGACCAACACCGACAAATGCTGTACTATGGCCTCTGAATATGCCTAATGGATGACTCCCCCCCCCCCACAGACAGACTACAGCAGGCCAGGCAGCAGGCCAGGCAGTTGGCTGTAGGTTGTGAAGGCTGGGACGTCTGAAACTAATATGTTGTTAATTAAAGCTAAGATCTGGTGTACACTGGTATGCCTCTAGCCAGCACAATAGGTAGGTCTACACACTGTAATGGAGTACCTGACATACCAGTACAGTAGTAACAAAAGTGTACAAGTGTCATGTGTGCCCCCCTTCCAACATACACAAGTAACAACAGTCAGGTGTGCTCCCCCTCGGTGCTGTGTAGGAATGTGGATACAGTCGGATGTCCCCGCACGCTGTGCAGAAATGTCGCAGCAGTCAATGCCACATGACTGATGGGTACCCTGCAGACACCGCATGACACCTGTCAGTGTACAACGCAGAGGTCGGCACCACAGTACTGACTACCTGGACATGTAACACATGTGATACAGTTGGCCATACTGGGCATGCTCAAACACATGAAGGTATGATGGCAATGTCAGTCGACAACATGTGGAATGGTCATAATGAGCATGCTCACACATGTAAACACAAGACGGCCAGGTCTGCAAACACCAGTGGTCCGGACATATCTGCCGGTACATTGCTATACTTTTGGATGACTGCGCTGTATGGTATGTGTATGGTACTGTCTATTGTCTGTATATTTGCCATGGTGTATTGGTAATTCACATTAGCTGTGTGTGCAGGGTGTTGCTACCAACACTTGCAAAGGATGGTTATTTGTTTGCGGCCAGAACAAGCCCATTGGATACGGAGTGAGTAAGGCACATTGAAGCAGTTGGGAGCAGTTGTGCGTGGGTTTGCACGGTGTTAAACACTGCTGACCTCTGGTTACAGCTTCTTACACTTGGTTAGACTCCACATTTCTTTACCAGTGCAATACTCGCATACTGATAACCGAACACGCTTACACCCACTTGCTCCCTCACTTGCACATGCACCGACATTGGTGCTTGCATGTGTCACTCACGCTGGGTGGGCACAATCCCTTGTGATGCCTATTACATTAGACTACATGACTACAGTATCGGGTATGGCTGACCATTAGGTGACGGCATGGCATTCGACTGTAGAGAATTGGCGGCCTGTCCAGTGAGTTAATCATATTATATGCGTGGTCCTCATACAATCTGCTCCCATCTGGCTGACACATGGGAACCAATACTCTGCAATGCACACAAGTAAATGTGTTTTGGGACCCACATCCGTCTGCTGGGTCATGCTACCACATACCTATTGTAGGTTTGCCACCTTTTAAATTGACCGAGGTGAGACTTTAGGATTAACACCTGTCCCACTTTGCGTGGGACAGTCCCTCCTTAGGTGTATGTGTCATGAGAAAATAATCAAGACATAGCAAATGTCCTGATTACAGGACAATATTATATTCTACGTTTCTCTAATAGTTGCATGAAACAGTTATTGTATATATGACACTTCTATATGTTATGTGAAGTAGCATAAGCAACTGGACTGCTACTAGACTAAGCTTTTATTTGTACTAATATGTATAGTTCTATACTATGTATGGTTGTAAGTATGTTCTGACCTGGTACATCTGACATTTCTATGGAGCAGGTCCTACTTTGGCCATTTGGAAAGGTGGCAGCCCTATAGGACCTATATTTAGAGATGTCAGATTTGGCAAGGCAACACATACCCACAGCCAGCAGAAAATAGACTACTTCACCAGTTTTCATAACTAAAGGTTATTCTTGTAGCATTATAGTTGCTAATACTGTTTCCTATAACATCTAGCTGTTTCAGATACAACATAATTGTTTTATGCAACCACTACAGACAATGTATGGATTCTTTGCCCTAAATCACAGGCCATGTGCCATAATAACATTTATTTTGCAGGACACAACTGCCCAAAGGGGAGTGTCCCTCGCAAAGGTGAACAGGTGGTAACCCCAACCTATTATGCTATCATCTACCTAAGGTAGTCAGCGGAATATGCGCTTTCCGTCACTAGCAGACCTCACATATGAATGGGGGAGAATGAACACTGAATCAGGGACACTGCATAACACCCTCAGGGATGCATTTAGATGATTGGTACTATTAACCTGACACACTGACAGTCCCAGAGCATATGTATTCATGCACATTTGTCGAGGTACATGCTGTTTATGACTCATACATTTTTGTCATTAATCATTACGTGTATTCTGCCCCCTGTCCACTTAATATCACTAGTTCTGGAAGGGTTTAGTTGGGACTGTGTTAGATTCTGATTCGTAATCACGGATGTCCATGATAATCGGGTACAGTTCACTGATATAGTCCCTATGTGTTCCCCCAATGGTTTACGGACTATCCAGTAGATGTGCTCTTAAAGTAAGGGAGATATGGGCGTCTGCTATACCCACATAGGAATATTAATTACTTTCACGGGGCAGGCCTAATACATCTCTGCCAACCAACACCTGCACACTTAGGCCCATTATTGCATACCAATGATTCCCCTACCTGACACCCCTCTACAGCACTCATCCTTACTGTGAGTGCAGCTGGGGTATGAACACACCCCTACAGACTGCCCACTCTCCCCGTGTCGGGACACATGTTGTACGTTTTGTCAACCCATGTGTTATCAGACTTGCAAAAACTACTGTTCCATGTACAGCTACATCCTGGTCACATCGATCATCATAGTGTTGCCTAAAAGGGAAATATTTGGTGTCCCACAAGGGACCCCGTAATCCATGTTTAAAATGTAGACTTTTCAGATCTCTCCCACTGGTAGTTTACTGCCAGTGGTCTGGAAAGCAGTGGTGTATTTACCTTTATTGCGTGTCTCTATGTCTCACCAGCCTAGCTGACGGGGTC